>NC_041053.1:21920676-22202714 GCF_900634775.1 Gouania willdenowi
AGCCAACAGCAATCACAGAAGCCGCTGGGCAGGTAAAAAGGGTCTCTCTGCTTATCATGTGAAGGAGCACACGTTTCATTGGATATGACAGAGATGCGCTTTAAACATGCAAATGCCTGTTTGCTGGAAGGAGCGAGTATTGGGGTCTCAGCTTGTAGATTCAAGCAGAAGAAAAGAAGAGGTCAACTAATCCATTCTAATCAAGGCCACAGCAGCGCCACACATGCTATTCATTAGTAAACAAGCGACGGAGCAGCTTCACGACAGACTACTTGGCCATAATTAGCATGTAGGGGATCTATTGGTGGACGAGCACTGTGATAGAGGTCAGGACAGAGAAACATTCAGCTCAGCAAATGCACAATGTTCAATTTTTAAAGATCATGTTTGTACAGCCTCCAAATGATCAAAGTGATAAATAAATGAGCACAGAGTTAACTAGATATTAATGCAGCCACTTGAGGATTTTTTAAGTCAAGCCTACAAAAGCCATTCATGTAAACTAGGCAAGTCACAATGATACACGTATACTAGAGAGGTTCACAAAATGAATTTTCCCCAAATTTTGCCAGATCGCTTTTTGCCTTGTTCACATTGACATTGTTGGCATCTGTGTTTGAACTATTAATGACCATACGTAGCATTATATCATCCAAGATTCTGATATCTGTGAAAGTTACATATTCTTTGGTTGAGCAATAAAAATTTTGTTGGCTCACTTTTTGGTACAGATGCTCAAAATATCAATAGGAACAAAGCAAAATACGATCTGGCAACTGCTTTTTTTAACCATTATATTGTGAACCACCTTAATGCATACATTGTAAATGTCCACAGTTGTATCATAAAGAGTCATAAATGAACACCGAAAGCATCCCAGGAAGAGAACATATAAATTTGATAGATTTTCATTTGCTTTAGTAGACTGAAAAAGCTTCTGCAATCTGTGCGCAATATGAAAGTCTATTTTCCCATATTGCCAAATTCCAGCTCAGCAGATCAGGCTGGTAAGGAGTTCATTCTTGTCCATCTGTCTCTCTGGAGAGCAAGCAGTTACATGCTGTGGTATTAAAGGTCGGGATAGAAATAGCAGGACTTTATAATAGCTGGCATGAAAATGCCAATATATGCTCTGATTCTGATTCGTGATTTTTTCCTATTGGTTAATTTGTCATTGCCTTGTCCGTGAGCTCGTTCTTTCTCCATCCATCTATCTATCCATTTACTGAAAGAAAAACTCACAACATGCTAGAATATGACACACGGTAGAGATGGGTGATATTATCGGCAAATTGCTACCAGCTCATTGAAACTATAATGTTGGTGATTGTGCCAGGGGCGTTTGGGGACTTTTTCTGTAATGAATCGTTTGGCGGTAGCTGCCTGAATGCACTACAATAATCAACATAATTTATTAATCAAAACTCTAAATACATTTTACACCAAATTCAACAATTCCTCAAAACAAATATTATAAACCTAAAGGTCCCATGTCATGCTGTATTTCATCCATCTCCGTTTGTTCTAAGAACTCCAAAAACATAGTATTTGAGGTTTATTTTCCCAAACTCGCCTGTTTTCCAGATTTTTAGCCTCTGAAAAGTCACTTTCTGAGCAACTTTACACATACAGGCTGATTTGCGGCCTACTTATGCATATTCATGAGTGGGCGTGTCTATAGACGGAGCATTGACCTCCTCCTCCCCACACGGTGACGTAGGGCCAGAGGACGGCCCGCCCTCCTCTCACCCACTCCGTAGCCGCTCATACTGTTTTATAAACAGAGACAGAGCGTGGGGGCGGGGCGTTCGCCGGTACATACATAGACTGTAGAAAATACATACATAGCACATGGATGCTGAAATGCTCACCGTTGTGGGCGTGTCTGTTTACATGTCAATCACGGCAGAGAGCTTCTCCAGCTCAGTGCTGCGTCAAATTCGTCATCAAAGTGGGAACGTGTCATCAAATTGGAGTGAGGTGTTTGGGCTCACCCTGCAGTAAGAAAGGAGCAAATCACCCTCTAATTAACGATTGACGGAATCAATGAAAAAACACTTTGAGAATGTGTGTGAATCCTAAATAGCACTTTTATGATGTTTAAAGCACAGAAAAGTCGATTCAGCGTAACACGGGCCCTTTAATCCAAGCGTTGCTACATGCAGGGATTTCATTTTACTAATATGAAATAAACTCCAGCAGAGCACAAAAACAAGTTCAGACTTTGGGAAAAACACATCATTTTCTAAAAGCAGGTGATGTGTTCATAGTGCTTTTTGTGAGTAAAATTGGCAGATGTTAGCAGAGGTGCTGTGGTTTTCTTATTTTTGTTTCAAAATAATGTGTTTTGGTTCCTGTTGGTCACAAATGTAGAGGCTGTACCCGCCTTGTAGTGAGTTGTAGCTGAATTGTGCAACAGGGATTTATAACCTCATGTGAAACTTTCAAGAGCTGTTTATGCACAGTCAGGGAACTTCATCACGCTTTTAACTCAAACTCTAAAATACCAAATTAAGTTAATGGATTAGTGTGTATAACGCGTGTCTCATCTTATATTATAAATATATACAGCCATAGGCTTATCTGGGTTATGGAAAGGTGAGCACATCATTCGATTTACAATGATGTTGTAAAGAAAAAATGTAATTAAATTAGAAAAAATAAAATGAAGGAGATATGTTAAAAATGATGTGACAAATATACATGTAGTCTATCATCTATCATATATTTCTGTGTTCTTCACTTAACTTCCTGCATCCTAGCAATTTGTGACACCCCTGGTTACCCCATGTTAACACAATGATTAGCAATCACTGCTAATGTTAGCATTCAGCCTCAAACTAGCTAATCTATGTTTACAAAGTAAAGATATTCCTTTCCAGCTTGGCAGACCGGCTTCATGCAGAGCCTTTTAAACCATTTTTTTCCCCAGAAAATTTTATTTAATATCAATGTAATTTTTTAATTAAATTCAAACATTCTAGACTTCATAAGAATGAATTAACTAATTATTAATATCATTTACATTTTCACATTCCACATGCTGGGTTTATGTCATTTGTGAAGATCGTTCCAGAGACAACATTTCATGACGCTGTCTGCTGCTCCAAAATCAGAAGCACCTTGCCCCTTCCCATCATTTCTCTCCCTCATCGAGTGCCAAGTTGATATTTCAGGACCTGTTATGTGACATTCAGCTGACTGAAGGGAGGTGTCGGGAACAGCCGTCACCAGCAGAGGACAGGAAGTGGAAGAAAGGATGTGAAAGGAGCAGAAGAAGAGGAGTGTTTTTGGAAATATTATAACTTACTTACTGAAGCAAGTAAAAGAAGGAATCTGAAGGGGGAAACTGTTATTTCCACAAATATCATAGCAGCCAACAGTTTTCCCGATGTCTCTTTTCAACCAGCGGCGGAGGGTGGATAATTGTAATGTTGTGCCTTTGTCCAGGCTCCAGCTCGGCCATTCTCAACTTGTGAAACTCTGCAGGCAAACTGCTCAATGAAACTACAAACTCAACCAACCACTGAAGTCTCACCAGCAGTGCAAATGCTTGTCATCTTGTTTTACAATAAAAGCTCATCTTTTTTTAGTCTTTTTTGGTGTGTGCTGCCAGTGCCAGAGATGTTGCTGTAACTTTTGAGCAAGAAGTGCAAAGGACGGCGAATGGGGACACAGAGAGAAAGAGTGGATGATGAATTCTTCATGCAGCACCGTGAATCTGGTAGAGTTCAATTTATTCATTTATTAAAGAGACTAGTTGCAAGTCTTTGGCAACTGGCATCATTCCTTGGTTTCAGTGAGTGCACATGTTGGATAAACTCAGGTGTGGAAAATAACAAATTACATTTACTCTGTTACTGTAATTGAGTAGCTTTTTTTGTGTACTTTTACTTTTTTGAGTACTTTCTAAAATCTGTAATTTTACTTTTACTTAAGTAAATTTTAGTTTCAAGTAACAGTACTTTGCTACATCTGAAATAGATTCTGTTACAGAGTAAAAAAAAAAACCCGCACGCAGACGGGAGTCTGCTACATTTGTGCTATTGAACGTACTCTAGAGCCGTTGTTAGGATCAGCCAATAGAACGTGTATATGTCTATGGTCTGCTCTGTTGATTCATGTGACGTCACTCACATTGCTGCATCGCAACAAAAGAAGAGCGCTAAATTTATACGAAGGGCAGGGAGTGAAGCCTGAGAATCTGCCGTCTGAAATCATCAAAATGCCCATGTTTTGTGGAGTTTACGGCTGCTCCAATCGTTCTAACCGAGAAACGTTAAATAGAAGGTATAGAATACCGAAGATTGTGGTTCACAAAGGTGAGAAATGTAAAAAGCTCACAGAACAACGCTGTAAAAAGTGGATTTTAGACCTAAGTCTGCGGTCGGGAGGAGCAGAGTCTGCTGATGCCCGTGCCTGTAGCGACCGCTTCATCAGAGGTATGTTAGCGAGCTAACTTTGTTTTTCTGGCTTTGTTTATATAGCATATAAGTTGTTAAATGCTCATTTACTATTATTTACCTTCTTTCGTCCATCCCTGCTGCACACTGTGCACATAAAGCTGAACAGCCTAATGCTATTTCACTACATGTCATAAAGTACTATTCAGTTGTAGTATATACAGTATGTATGTGGCAAACACACCTCATGAATCCTTGACTGTCAGGCTAACGTTGTCGTTGTTACGTAACAGTCGTTAAGATGTTTTGCAAGTTTGTTAAATTATAGCCGTTGTTGCTGTGGAGATTGTGGACCCACCCGCTCAGAAATGCGCAGATTTTAGTGGGTGGGGGGGTTGTGTCTTACTCAGAGCGGAGCGTTTATAGTTTTTCAGAGATTCCTAGATTGGAAATGTTCTCTGACTGGAAAATGTTTTATTGGATGTTGTGACACATTGGATGTATTGACACAAGCACTTACCTCCTCATTTTTTATCCACATTTTTGTGCATTTTTATTGCATGGGAGAGTAGTAACTAACGTTAACTCTGAGTACATTTTAAGTGAGCTACTTTTTACTTTTACTCGAGTGCATTTTTACACCAGTAACTTTACTTCTACATTAAGTAAAATATAATCAAAGTAACAGTACTTTTACTAAAGCAGATTTTTTTGTACTCTTTCCACCCCTGGATAAACTGTCTTGATGTCGTGTCCTTACCTGACATTATCTGGATGCTGTTATGCAATGATAACCTTGAAATCCTGCTCAGCCAAACCTTGATCTGGATGCACAACTGTAGAAACATGAGGCACATGAAGTCAGGAAGCCTCACCTCCAGCTGAAAGTCCAATGAAATTTCAACATGCAAGGCATACTGACTCATAAGTGTCTAATGCGGGCTCAAGGATGCACGAGTACACTTTTGAGTCCAGTCATTGATTTATGTGATTAGCAGAATGGGTCAGAGTAGGGGGTGATTAACCCACATTTGGGATGTATCCTAACACATTCCAGAGTTGTGCTAAGGAGACAAGTAATACAAGGTAAAAGTAATATATGCAATACAAGTAGAGGCAAGGCAAGCATTGTAATAACTTAAAGGGTCCATGTGACTTTTCAGAGGCTGAAATTCTGGAAAACAGGCGAGTTTGGGAAAATAAACCTCAAATACTATGTTTTAGGGATTCTTAGAACAAATGGAGATGGGTGAAAAATAGCATCTTAATAAATTGAATGTGACAGACTGTCTTTCCCAAAGAGAACACAAGTGAGGCTGCATAAACTAAACCCCTCAGAGTCAGTATAACTGTTGAATCTCAGAACTCCACTTCCCAGAGTGCACCTGTGGGAGGAAACAGGCTGCTTGTCACCTGATCAGTCTTGATCACTGAGTTAGAGCACCTGTGAGGGAAACTCAGTCATTCAAACAAACAGACTTCAGAGGAAGACACTCCAAGTTCGTCAAAGACACCAATGGTCAGTGAGATGTTTATTTACAGTCATGGTCCTTAAAACGGCTTAATGTGGATGTTTTGTACACGTTATTTAACTAAAATGCAGATTAAGAATGAAACACTGATTTCATTGGTTTGTATTAAATGAGCTTGCGTTAAGGCAACATTTTATTTAGAGTTAGGAAAATTAAAAGTATAAAATACAATTTGATACTCCTAAGTTAATAATGTTGCAGTTCTGTTAGTTGTTAAACCTTTAATGAAAATCTGGAAAATGTATATAATACTTTAGTTTGTCATTTAAAAAGGCTGTTAAAATATATAAAATGTTTAGATTTTTGCTTTGTTTATGTCTTTAAAGGTTTACAACCTAATACATGTGAACACAAACCCACTGACAAAGCAGAAAGAAAAATAAGTGGATTTATGCTATACATCCTCACTAATTTAAGAATTAAACAAATGTGCGATTTGATTAAGGGAAATTATTATTTCAGATTTTCAACAGACTACCCAAATGTCATTTGTAGTTTTAGTTTTAAACAATCAGTGCATTGCGTTTCCTGTCTTTGAATACATAAAAGTAGAGGTGCAGGAGTAAGGATATATATTTAAACTAAAACCTCCTGATTCATCACATTGACATACATATGGAAAGGAAGTCTGTAATTTTCTTGAATACGTAAATAATTAACACTGTGATTGTTTCCTTGTGCAGGGCATGTCATGATTTATGAGTAATCAGCTTGCAACATAAGGATCCATAAATAGGTGTCACATGTATTCATTGTTGCCACTTCAAGTGAAGAAACGTTGTTATAAAACAGAAGTACAAAAGCCAAAAGGCAGCAGCATCCCGCTGATTTCAAAAGCTGTCATCTGAAAGGATGTGCATGCTCTGGTAAATAGGGCACAGCATCCAGACACTTCATTAAAATGATATTTCTAAGTTTAGCTAATTTACAGTCAGGAAATAAACATAAATCACAGACTGAGTTTTTTTGTGCCTGGGAGCAAACCAAAGCAGAAGAATGCATTGTCACTTGTAATATTTAGAAAAAAGCTCACATCAAATATCAGCCACTCTTTGTTTGAGTATTGTGAGTTCAAGCTGTGGGCCCTCTGGCAGCTCTTCTATAAACCTTCCATCTGACATGGTTGTTATATAAGATAAATGGTCTGTAACCTTCAGTAATATAACAAACTGTACTTATGACCAGTGCAGGCTGTTAGTGGCCGAGTCCAGCGATGGCGGCCCTCAATTACACTGAGAAGACATGGTACTTAAAGATGTGAAATAAAACTTCTGCAATCATGAATTCATATTGAAAATATGAGTATCTTGTGTACTGTGCCAACGCTTGACAGCCTTTATTAAGAACAATGCTGCAGTTGGACAATACTTGCAAAATTGTTATTACAAGAACTTTGGGTTTGTGCTTTCACTTCCTGTGTGAAAACCCAAATAAATGATAATGTATTAGTTGCTGCAAGGAGAACCCCATTTTTCATGAATATTCTTAAAGTCAGTGAAGAATACTAACCAATAATCCCTCCTACTGAATATTGACTATGTATCTAGGTTCCTGCTTAGCTCAGCAGCTTGTTAGTTAACAGTCCAATGCTCTATAGGAGGGGGCGAAAGTAAAGGCTGGAAAAATAACAATTGCAAAAAAATCTAATCTGCTCAGCCACAAGAAAAAATAGATAACAACATCTCAGTAAAGATTTTTATTATTGATCATTTTGTGGACAATAAAAAAGGTATTAAAGGTCAGTTACATCAGATGATTTAGCTTCAGTGTGGAACAAAACAGAGCACAGCCGGCTCATGTCACATGGTTTGCCTATCACAGACTAAACATTTCCATACACGCATATATGTTTAAATTCTGTATGTAATTGTCTGAAACTGAAGTTAAAATCATTAGAAATCCAGATGCAATGGGTTCCAGGCCTGGCTCAGAACTTTGCCATAAAGCTTTCAGTGTCTTCTGTCTCTTTGGTAGGAATGTTATTAACAGCACTTGCAAATGTAAGCATGTTTATTTCAAGACTGCTTATAATTCAGTTCTGTAGTTTGGGTTCACTTTGTCTTACAGTGGACCTGGACTTCCCACATTTCCAGCGTCTGCTTGTTTTCAGCAGTGATGCTTATAACATCACAAGATGTATACAGTGTTTACATATCAATCAAATCCCTTCATTTTAAGATGAGCCCCATCATTCACTGTCTGTCTCTGTCTGTCTGTCGTTCTAACGTACGTTGGAACAGTAAGCTAAATTCAGAGGTGAAAGTAATGGATTACAAGTACACATGTTAGTTACTGTAATTGAGTTGCTGAAATTAAATGTGTCACATCATAGCCGACCAATCAGATTAAACGTAATACACGGCGCTAAAACAGCATTGAATGCTGGTTATTTTCTCACTTTTAGAGTTTATAAATGTAGCTATACTTAAAGCCTGATCATTTATGTTGAATTGAATTAATTGGTGTTATTTTATTTAAAAAAAAAAAGAATTGTACATTTTGACAAAACTTTTATGTTATGCAGATGCCTTTGCCAAATGCGTAAGATTTGGTCTCTTCCTTTTTAAGTTCATACATTAGATGTTTACTGTATGCGAAGGAACCGTGGCAAGATTTATTAGCGATAATAAACGTCGGGAGTGAAAGTAACTAATAACTATTACTTTGAGTACTATTTAATTGAGCTACTTTTTACTTGTACTTGAGTATTTAATGTGTGACTTACTTGTACTTGAGTAAAATTTCAATCAAGTAACAATACGTCTACTTAAATAGGAGTACTTTTTACACCTCTGGCTAAAATAAACTCTGGTTTTACAAATATCCTTTGCTATTCCATCTACACATATACATCTATATTAGATAGTGTGTTTGAAAAGTGTTCTTCTTCTATGTATTCTCTTCACCTTGATCTTATTGTAGCGTACGTGTGTGTGCATTGTCAGCATATCTCCCTGAGTCCCACTGCAGAATGGTGTCTCTGACTCTCTTTGTCATCATTTGACATCTGACTCCATGTCTGACCGTTAGTACAGCAGGTCCAGGTGCTGCATATTAGCGTTGTCAAGGTCACTCTGAGTTTGTTGATGTGAATGAGTTGCAGCAAAGGTGAGCGAACGCACCTGCTGGCCCTTGCAGATTGATTTAATTAAGAATATGGTTGCACATTTGTTTCAGAGGTGTTATGAAACCAAAGGAAGCACTGAGCAGGAAGAGGAGAAGAATAACGGCTCCAATCAAAGGGGAGTGTAGGTAGTCTGATGAATGAGCTTTTAATCTTCATTGAAATAGCTGCTTTAAAATTGAGCTGTGGTCTTCTGTGACCTGGTCTGATGTATGAGGGCTGTGGGATCCCCATGCAACCCACACCCACGCTTAGTGGAATGTGTTTGCCCTCCCATTGCTGACCTTATTCCCGGCTTTAATTACATACTAACTTAATGACTTTCCGAGCTTGGGATTGTCTTGTTGAATTTGTTTAGGACTAACAAACCTGTGGGAAAAGGGTTAACGAGAAAGTCTGTACGTTATGTATTTATTGATAGCATGAGTACCCTTAGCAAAAAGTAGTTTATTCAAATGTACTACAAGTATGCTTATTTTATACTAAAACTGAGGCAGTATACTTGAAGTGTACTTTTTATATATTACATTTTATATACTTAAGAAAAGTATAATGAAGTATTAGTAAGTAAGCACATTAATACTTAGAGTTTCACTTTCAAAACTTAAAATGACCTTGTAAAGTATACTTAAATAAACTAAAATGTGGACTAGAAGTATAGACTTAGTACACTAGTAGTATATAGATAAGTGTACTTGTTGTATACTTTTATAAACTTAAAATGTTCCAATTTAGTCCGAAGAAGTGATAAATTAGTATACTTTCTAGTACGCTGCAAGTACATGGTCCATAGTGTAATTGCTATACTTATACTCAAGCATACTTAATAAAATGAACTTCACGTATACTACTTGTTGCTAAGGGTATATAGCTGTGCACACAGAATTCCTCACTATTTTTTCAAATATGAAGATTGTCTTGCGTGAATTCCAGAATGAGGCAATGCATCACTCAAAGTTGTGCAGGTTAGCGATCAGGGTTTGGATCAATTATAATTGTAATGAATTGAATTGGATATAATTTTAACTGTATAGAATTGAATACACTGTATTGTCTTCATTAAGAAGGTATTTTTTTATTTATTTTTTGGCTCTGGGAGGACTTTAATCCAGGTGATCCTAAATCCTAAAGTCAATGATAAGATGTCCCAACAGGAAATTAAGATCTTATTATACAGTAATAAGTGCATTTTCTACAAAAGTCATAAAATATATTTATAGAATCCGGCAAATGTTCACAATATCTTTTTTTTTTGCAAAGATAGATGTTCCCTATTGGACAGCCACCTCTGAATCCCACATGAGCAGATACTCATTAAAATGATGTCAAAACAAGGCAGCGGTGCCTCTGTCACCCACGTGTGACAACAGGTCGTACAAGGTGTCGTACAAGGTGTCTCACTTGGTGGCGGTTAACCATCGTAAACTATTGCCAGTGTAGCCTTAAGGTTGGCTTGTTTGTGACACAGTATCCAGTACAAGGCTTTTAGACAGGTGATACTGGTCAACATGAAATCAGACATAGCATCAGTTCATCTCAACCGAGGAATCTGGTTTTACTCCATTTTTACTTGTATTAAAGTTTTTGTGTTTGTTTTAAATACAATTTCCCAAAAGCAGTTTGTGTTGTATGCAGTGATTTACAGTATGTTTCTGTGTCAGGTTAAAATCTCATGAAGTACTTTTTTAATGGATTACATCCCAAAAACTTTTAATCGTATAAATGGACAATAATGTGTTAAAAAAAATATTTGAAAGAGACACATGAGTGCAAAGCCACATTGGTGGATTCTAATGAAATTCAATCAGAAATAGTTTTCTGTAACCTGGCAAATTACTAAAAAATCCTATCATTGGGGACAAAATGTGTTGAAGATGCTCACTGTGTAATTAATAACTGGAGTGGTTTTGATGATATGAGGATCATATTCTAGTAGAAAAAACCTGCTATCTGAGACAGATTATAGAGTTGGTTTTTTTGTTATTCAGGTTGTGTGACAGCGTAATAATTAATTCCGCATGTTTCCAAAAACACAAATGCAAACCTTGAACAAATATGATGACTGACTATTGGTTGAATCAAACTTTAAAATGTAAAATCTTCTCAAATGAGCATTTTTACAATAAAATACTTGTTTTGTTTTGTCTTATTCCCTATGTAAACCGTCTTTGAATGCTATATAATTCTTCTTCTTCTTCTTCTTCTTCTTCTTCTTCTTCTTCTTCTTCTTCTTCTTCTTCTTCTTCTTCTTTCTTCTTCTTCTCTCTTCTTCTTCTTCTTCTTCTTCTTCTTCTCTTCTTCTTCTTCTTCTTCTTCTTCTCTTCTTCTTCTTCTTCTTCTTCTTAATAATAAATTAAATTCAGAGGTGGATAAAAAAGCTTTTTTTTATATATTTTTTAAAAGGCATTTTATTTTTTAAAGGCACATTTCCAGTCATCACCTTATCAATTGACATTGCAAGCACCTGTGGTACATTATTTGTGAGGTTCAACACTTTTTAGTCGCTAAAAGTAAAATTTCTGTTTATAAATATATTCAAATTGGCTTTTATTAACCAAAATAAAGTTATGTTGTATTTTATTTATCTCCTTTTAAAGATTAAAATTCAGCATTTTGGTGAATTCCCTTCTTTTTTTTTTTTTTTTTTTGCATCTTTGTAATAATATTTTAGAATTGTTAATTTTTACTATTTTTAATTGAGAAGCTGAAGCATTAGTGTGTGTATTTGCATATACTGTATCTGTGCGGTCACATGTTTTCCATCCTTCATCCATTACCATTCATATCAGCAATAGTTTATTAGATGAGGTACGGCTGCTGGAATCACTGTGGAGACTTATTTCATGAACTGCCAAAACTATTGGATTAAAGAGGCTTGTGCAAACCTGGGTGATAGGGTGGATGGAGGGTACTTAATGAGATTTTTTAACCCACTAATTCAATAGTGAAAAGTAAACATTCATAAGCTGCAAAGATGGAAGTGTGTGTGTGGGGGGGTTTCAGCCACACAATCCCTTCAACATTAACCATTATCCTGTACTGCTGAACCAAGTGAGGATTACCAGGCACATGCTCTGACATGCCCCTCCTCTCTTCTCCACCTCACTTTAATCCATCAACCTGAGCACTAATCCATTTCAACATTCAATGCAGGAGCTAGAAAAGGTTGCAAGATGATCAATTAAGACTTTTATCTGCCATCGCAGTCTCCGGCATCGGAAAAAACATTAGTGCAAACACACACTCATTTTGTTGATGCGGCGATTTCCATTTCTCCCTGATTTTTAGTCTGTTTTGACCATCGTATTTGCCTTAAATTTATGATTTTTGCTCATCTTGATGACCAGAAACGCACGTTCACCTTCCTTTTTTGCCAAAATCTCAACAAAAAAAGAAATGTACACAGATTTATTGCGTACCTTGATACTCTTAAAAGCTCAGTCACATTCATTCTAACCAGCAATGACAACATTAACGTGATTCCCAAGGCATTTGTTATGATTTGGAGTCATAAGCACTCTAATACATTGATTTATCACTGTTTTCTGTTCTAACTCAAACACTGGAGCTCATTAAATACCATCACCATCCTAAGAGAGGACGACAGTCCATGCAGGGAGTAATGGAGCTGGATCATGTCTCTGGAGCTAAATTCCTTCTCTGTTACTGAAGTTAGACATTTTTTCCATTTGCATTGTTTCACTGTGGCCTATATAATGGCCAGCATTCTGTTGGAAGGGATCCTAAGAGAGGATGCTAATAACCCAGATAGATAGGGCTGTTACATTTCTCTCTCAAGGCTCTTCATCTTCACCTGTCATCACATTTGTGCCTACCTCATGGCATTCATTGCACTTCCTCAGCAACGTAAATAATATCCATCAAATGCAGAAGAGGTTGATGAAAATAGAGCTGAAGGAAGGATGTGACCGTCGCAGGTGAACAAGCTAGAGTTTTTGCGAGTTGCACGTAAAGACGGCGCATGTTTCGCCACACGTTTGCTAATGTAACGTTTCATGCTTCAAACGTTCATTTCATTTAGAAATATTGCGTTGCTACATCAGAGGATGACAGAGCAATGGTCTATCAAATGATTTAAGCCTGTGACCAAGATTATTGTTATTAATCTTACTTTTTTTTTTACTACTGTAGTGTGTGTGTATCTGATCCTTATTTTTAACAGTCTTTTAGCTAATTATACACTTATTTAGCGTTTATTCTTTCAATTCAAGCAATTTCCCCCTGGGATTAATAAAGGAATTCTGATTCTGATCTCTAACTTGTCAGTTTTTTTAATCCTTTTTATTATTTTATTTAATTATTATTATTATTATTTTATTTACAAAGTTCTATTAATCAACTCATCTAGCTTATTGTCAAACTTCTTAAGGAAACCAGCTGAGGATGAATTGGCCCTGCAAATGTCATTCTTTGTAGTAACAAAGTCCACACTGTTGCCAAAATATCAACATTTCATTAGATATTGGTTTGATGAGGAAAACATTGTTTTTCCAATATGAATAAAATGTAGTTTTTTCTTTTGTTTGTATTTTGTGTTGTCAAAAAACAGGGTTTTAGGAAATCTAAATTAAATTGATAGCAATAAACACACTTGGAGACCACAAAAACAGCATTTCCAAATCCACTAATAAAATCCATTGCACACTTTATTTTTCTGCAAATGGATACAAACCTTTAATTAATGGTGTGGTTTTCCAACCTTTTTCATCTTCTCTAGCACCGAGCCTTTGTTTCCCACACACACCCTGAGTGCCCACTAGTCATGACAGGAGTACTATTACTGTGAATTACTATTGCACCAACACAGGAGAGTGGAAAAGACCAACCCGTCTCATAACGCTCCAATCACAGCACACGATCCCCATTAGTGAGTGAGCATGATACGCTCGGTCGATGCTGCTTCACCGTGATAGGAAGAGATAACTTTGGAGGATCAAAACTCTGTGTCGCTACGCCTCAGGCTAGTTATCCCCATGCTAACTGTGTGTCAGATACAATATTTGCATTGCTAAACAGTAAAAAATGATTCAAAAGAAGAAAACGTCAACAACATGCAAAATGGTGACCATCTAGACCATATTTGTCAAAGTCTTGGCCCGAGGGCCAAATCCTGCCCTTTGGAGCATCCAATTTGGCCCGCAGGAGAAAGTTAAAATTACAAAGAAAATATGAATCATTGTGTAAATGAAACTCACAAACATGCATAAGAATGATTGCAGTCATTTTTAATGTTACACAATTGAAAAAACTCAATTCTTCCAAGATTCTTCAATTTTCTTCAAATTATGACATATTTCCTTCAATTAAATAGAAATTGGTCACAAAATCTAGGAAAATTAAAGTGAAGATCCTGTTGTGACTAATATTTATCATTATTATTGCTTGGATATGGTCAGTTTCTTACATATTTTGTATGTTATGGTATACGTAGAAGTGCAAACTGGGCACAATAATGTTGAATTTACTAATTTTCCCGCATAAAATCTGCGACCCACTTGAGATCAAAGTGCTCCGTATTTGGCCCCTGAACTAAAATGAGTTTGACACCCCTGATCTAGACTTAAGTTTGAAGACCCCTGCAATACAGCCTACTATAAGACCCCATGTGGGGTTGTCTGAAATGTATTTAGGGTCGCCTGAAATGTCTAGTTATTAATACAATTAACTACTGAATAAAAATAAATTTAATATATATGTTTTTTCAAATATTATTATTTAAACAACACACAATATTAAACAACTGTATTATGTTCTTTCACTTTCTCTAATATAAATCTAGTTTAATTAAAAAGCAGTATAAAGAAAATAATAAAGCTAAAAAAATATAATAAGTTACTAATTAAAATAGTGTATGGAAATATCTGAGCTGGCACAACTTGTCACTTTGTGCACAAATCCTGGTTCCTCCGTATTTGTAACACAGTATAACAAAATGATTAGAAATTAATTCTAGAAAAAGAAGAAAAACAGTTTGGGGTCACTAGAAATATGTGAAATAAAAATGGGGTCCCGATCCAAAAAAGGTTGAGAACCATTGCTTTTGGGAATGTGGATACATTTATATTATGTGTCTGAAAGCTGAACAATACTTTCCACATAGAATCCAGTTTTCTAGCATTTAATTTACCAGTGATTATATATTATGGTTGTATGTCAACAGCTGTTTCTAGCCTGACGTCCATACAGACACACACTGGTTTTAAAAAAAATCATTGTTCTTGAAGATTAAAGTACAAAGTCGGGGTCATCTCCAGTTTGCTCCTGGTTAAACAGCCTTCTGCACTGAGTGCAACCTTTTTTATTCAGAATGGAGATCTGCATATCTCATTAACCTCTCCTCTTAACCACTTTCATAGTTTTTCAGACACCGCTTTGTTCACTTAATCTAAATGATGTACGATAATGGAGCTAAAGTTAATTTCAGCATTTCAAAGGACAGTGAAATCCACTGCAGTTATTATTAAATCAACATGTTACTCAAAACTGAATCTATATTAATGATTAAAGTCTGTACAAATTAAATATATGTGTATAATTTTAAATTGAACCCATAAACTTTTTTTTCCCAGATTTATTAAAAATGGCTGTCCTTTAAATTTGAAGAGATAATGTGAAATTAAGGAAGGAAAATGCTAATATTTCTCACACAGATAAAGCCATTGACCTTGTGCTACCTGAGATGACTCAATACTGAAAGAAATGTGTTTTCTTGATTCTTCTACAGCTTTATAACGTCTGTCTGATACAGATTAATGGAAACCAAAGAGATTACAACTGTTATCTGAATGCATGTGTAAACATCCCAGTGAAGAATCTGTAAATCAGTTTTGACTGTAGGCGACTGCTAAATACAAAAAAAAAAAAAAAACTCTCGAGCAATCTTCTGAGGAAATCTCGCGTGTGCAATTATGACAAGACTACAGGGCCTCCGCTACTTTGGCAGATGATGGAAGGTGACCTGATTAACCTGCAAAATGACATTAACCATCAAGCGCCTGCCATGCCTCACTGACTGATTTAATCAAAAGGTTAATTAACCACTTAACAGAGAATTGAACGCATGACTGATAATTCATAAATAACAAATAAAGAATCGGACAGCAGGGTTTTCCTGTGAGGTGTAAGATTTTGCGTGATAATGAAATATTGAAAAACATAAATAAAATTAAGGATAAATGACGTGTTCAGTATATTGTGCATTATGATTTTTTCCCCCCCCTCCTAACAGCCATCACTGCTCAGATGAAGGTTTCTTTTCTGTTATTTCGTTGTGAGCAATGGTTGAAATGATGAAACTCTGGGGGCTTTTTTCAGGCTTGGCATGACAGATGTCTCTGCAGTGAAAATAGGGCATTGTCCCACACCATCATTTATTATGAGTGCTGGCCAGGTTTGATTGAGGGAGCTGGGAACATGGATCATTCATCCAGAATGAGGACTTTACCTGGTGGAGATGTGAAAGGGTACAATTACAAACAGGAGCTAAAGACGGCTCGGACGAGGCACACAGTAGTGATTATTAGATTGGACGTGAAAACAGAAGGGAAACGGATGACAACAAACAAACTTTGTTACGGCTCATTTCTGTTACAAATGGTGAGGCATCTGGGAAACTGATGCAACATGATGCTAGAGATTGTGGGACTCAGTGAAGCTTTAAAAGCTTATATTCTTGGTTAGAAAATGTTAAAGGCTGATGAATGCTTCTAATTTTATGAAAAATAATCTTGTCGTCATAATCTGCACAGTCGTGTTCCTAGGAATAAGATCATATCACTTTTGGAAATATACATTAAAGGTTCCATGTCGTGATATTTTTCATCCATCACCATTTGTTCTAAGAACCCCAAAAACATAGTATTTGATGTTTATTTTCCCAAACTCGCCTGTTTTCGAGAGTTTTAGCCTCTGAAAAGTCACTTTCTGAGCAACTCTACACAAACAGGCTGATTTTCGGCCTACTTATGCATATTCATGAGTGGGCGTGTCTATCGACGGGACACTGACTTCCTCCTCCCCGCGCAGTGACGTAGTCGAGCTCATGCTGCTTTATAAACACGAGACAGAGCGTGGGGGCGGGGCATTCACCGGTACATACATAGACTGTAGAAAATACATACATAGCACTGCTCACCTTCGTGGGCGTGTCTGTTTACATGTCAATCACGGCAGAGAGCTTCCTGGGGGCGCGGCTTCTTCAGCTCAGTGCCGCGTCAAATTCATCATCAAAGTGGGAACATGTCACGAAATTGGGGCGAGGTGTTTGGGCTCACCCTGCAGTAAGAAAGGAGCAAATCACCCTAAATCAACTAATGATTGAGGGAATCAATGAAAAAAACACTTTGAAAATGTGTGTGAATCCTAAATAGCTCTTTTATGATGTTTAAAGCACAGAAAAGTCGATTTAGCGTAAAATGGGCCCTTTAACATGACATTGTAAATGAAATTAACCTCAGTTAATTTCAGTGATAAACGTCTTTCACAAGAGGAAACAAAAATTTAAATAAAGCCCAAGGTGCTTCACTGCTCCATGTAAAATTGCATTGAAAGCATAAAAAGATAATCTACGTTTTTTACAGTCCCTTTGCCATTTGTTTAGAAATTTAAATACTTATTACACGATATAAATAATTCCAGCACCCTGAGTCTGATGTGTTTCTGACGGCGAAATATTAATAGTTTGTGATTACATGCGGTTGCTCTGAAACTCCCGCAGCCTTTTTGAATAACCTGCTAAAAGAGCACAATCTGTGCTAATGATGAGGCACAATGGAGCACGTTTTGGTATCGAAAACCTTGCCAACACCAAAGTTTTTTACAGGGAAAAAAGGAACTTTGATTCTGGTTAATAACAAATATTAGCTACTGATTTATCACCAGTGTGAAGCAGCTAATTAAGTGTTATTAACACAATCAGAGAGCTCTGAAAATGTAGCTGTAATGATATGCAGATTGTAACAGCCTCAAGAAAAGTCTATGATCATGTGCATGTGAAAATGCACTGTTATTGGCAGAGGTGAAAGTATTATGTGGACTTAAGTTTGTTTTAAAAGAAGTAAAGTAATTTGTCATATTTCTACATGCAACTGTTACCGAGTAAATTCTTATTTTTTCCTTTTGTGAAACATTGTAAAACAACAAAAAATGTAATGACCAGACAACAATCAAATACATCACATTATAGTAGACCAACCAGATTAAATGTAAGATTATTTAGAAATAGAATTGTACATTTCCATTTTCTTTTATTTTATACAGATGCCTTTGTGGAAAATAGGGTTCCAATTGTGCAAGATTTGGTCTCTTTTTTTTTAAGTGTATACATGAGATGTTTACTGTACGCAAGGGAACCGTGGCTAGATTTATTTCCAAAAATAAACATGGGGGGGTGAAAGTAACTAGTAACTTTTACTTTGAATACTATTTAGTTGAGCAACGTTTTTACTTGTACTTGAGTTTTTTATGTTCGACTTGTACTTGAGTACAATTTTAATCAACCAACAGTACTTCTACTTTAGTAGAATTCATCAGTACTCTTTACACTCTTGGTTCTCTGGTACCTTCATAGTCTAAAAGCCTTTTTCTGCACAGGCAGATTGGTGCATCTTATTTACATGCATCTCCCAGCTGGATGAGCTTGTTTGCTTTAATTCAACATTGGTCGAGTAAGCACTTTCTGCCTTGGTTGTAATGATGGATAGCCAGCGTGATGGACATTTATTAGCATTGCTTTCAGATAGGCCCAGGAGTGCAGTACTTGATGAAAACAATCTTTCTTTATAGGAAACATGCTGCCCTCTTTTTGCCCACACGACTGCACTGCACTCTAATATAATGCTGATGGAAGCGTCTGCCCTGTCAGTGTTGTCAGTAGGGATAACACATGGGCACAAATAAAAAAAAAAAAGGATGGTGGATCTGATCATTTCATGGGCGCCACGTTACCTTTACGGAACCAAAGATGAAATGAATAAAACTATGTAAAGGCAAATGAGGACAAGGTAGACTAAAGCAATGATTTTACAGATTAAACATTTATAGAATTTAG
Organism: Gouania willdenowi; assembly: GCF_900634775.1. Taxonomy (NCBI): domain Eukaryota; kingdom Metazoa; phylum Chordata; class Actinopteri; order Blenniiformes; family Gobiesocidae; genus Gouania; species Gouania willdenowi. The sequence continues at coordinate 21,939,805 of NC_041053.1, forward strand.
TATCCAGTACTTGCTTTTCAAGTTTTTGATATAAAAGAAAAGATGTATTTTTTGTCAATACACGTGAAAACCTATGTGCTGTGTAAAATTCTTTTGAATGTGATGACAAATATTCAAAAAAGTTGCCCCATTTTATGATTTCTTATCCATTGATATATTCTCTCTACTGTTAATAACAATGTGCGAGGCCTGAAATAAACGTGACGATAACCCCAACGACTCCATCTTCATTGTTGAACTATTGCAAAGATTTGCTCGGCTTGGTGAACTCAGCATCTCTTAGTGAGTGTCTGAACATCTCAAAGAGTGTCTGTCTGCGTCTGATCTCATCTGATGTCTCTATTCCACATATGTACGTGCATGAAAAATTCAAAAGAGCCTAATTTGTGCATATCTTTTACGCTTGAATCTACGAGAGGAGGAGAGTCACACAAGTGTCAGATAAAGGTTTCATTTCATGTCGGCCCAGGGCAGGTCTCCATTCAAATGCCCCATGGGTCACATAATATGCATTTCATAGCTTTGAACTATTATAGTTGAGAGTGTGTTATAAAATATTCTTGTGTTTTAATCCTCCACTCTGTTACATTGATCTTTAAATGTTTCCAATGCAGTTTATCCACTAGGTTTGAATACTGGATGGAACCAGAATCCACAAAACTCCATTTTGTCATATCTGATATTTTTCATAGAGCCAAATATTCTAAGAGGAAAAAAAAAAACACTTAAACCTTTGACCACCAGAGTCACTCACCCACCCACACACATTCTCATTTTCAGAGTTGGACACATGAAAAACAGCGGAGACGACGACTGCTGCTGGACATGTGGTGCAGCACAGACCAGACACACAATGTTCGAAAATGATTGTCTTCTTAAAATGTGAATCATTCGTCTAGAAATGTGCGATGTTGTGATCACAACTCTTGCAAATTCAGCCAATCCCTGTGAATTCTGCACGACCCCGCGACTACGTCCCATCACTGCAACATTCACAGCATTTTTCAACAATTTGACAAAGCCCAGATCAATCCCAGCTTGTACGTCATCATGTATGTCCACTAGACGTGTGCCAATACATCGATTATTAGATTAATCGGGATTTGACACGTAAACCATTCATAAATGTTAAAAATCGATTGTTTTCATAATAACTAAATGACCGTTAAAGCATTGAAAATAGTGCTAATTATTAAAATCGTAATTTACCAATCAATATTATGGCTAAACAGTCAGTGTCAGTTTCCTTAAAGTGGAGGTAATATTGTGATGACACACAAATGAAAGTCAGGGCTTGACAGACACATTTCTACATTAAAAGCTTCGGAGAATAACACAGTTATTGATGATGATCAAGGTCACCATAACTGAAGCAGTGGCACTCAGATTAGAGCAGTAAGGACCCGATATTGTTCAAATCACAAAAGTTGTAGTGTAAGTCATTTTTATTTCTATAGCACCTTTCATAGTCTGCATGTGTGAATTAATGTAAATGTCAATAAAAGATTCTCTTTATTTATTAGTGGAAATGTAGTTACAGTAATTATGCGAAGTAAAGTATCATTATTTATTCATTAGTAAACCTTGCACAGCCACTTATTTTATGTTCAATATTCTCTGCATTGATAACTTTGAAAATGATCCATAACTTGTTAAAATGTAGTGAATCCAAGCCCTGCTCTCTATCTTTATGAAAGAATGTAAAGACTTTTTTTTTTTTTTCGGTGATGTTTGTGCAAAGTTTTCAGGCATTTTAAGCCACAAAAATCACACAAATGTACTGCAAATTCCTGGAGGGACTGGATTTTAAAATAAACTATGATTTCCCAGAACAAAAGAACAATTAATAACAAACGGACCTTTGGGGCAGTTGAAGCAAAACTGTTTGGGGGGGTTGGTGGAGGGAGGGGTTGGGACCAGAATGTCAAAGGGCAAGCGAAATTAATTTACCTTGACAAAAAAGTAATTTAAACATTAGGATGATAAATGAGTGGGGACTGATTAAGGTAATTAAGGCGATATGTTAATTTCCTGTTATCTTTTGGTCGGTTTAAAGAACCTCGGTGATTCTCTGAGAGCTGCCACAGGCTGTGACTGTCAATCTAAATATCCACAGTCTTTGTGGAAAACGTTGAAGCTGCACACGTATTTAAATAAAAATACACTGTATTAAATTACACGTCTGTAGCCTTTCGCCACCCCCGGTATTGGCCGAGCATTTCAGCAGACTGCTAACAATGCCATTAAGGAAGGAAGGGTGATCCTCTGGGCCTCATACACTAGATTATTAAGGTGCTTCTCAAACTGCCATACCAATATTATTTTTCCCCTCGCATACCATTTTTAAAGGGTTCATCCAACAATGCAGGATAATGACCATCTCAGCCTGACAGGTTGTCACTCCGTGCAATATTATGATTAAATCTGCCCTCAATGACAAAATTTAGACCTAGAATTTCACATATTAACTAAACTGAATTTTTGGCTCCTTATTGGAGGAGTACCCGAAGCTGGTCTGTTATTTGCTATATATATATTATATTGACCGATGTCAGTTTTATTTTGGGATTTTACAACAAGAGTACAGTTATCTTGGAGAAAAGCTGAAAAATAAGGACACATGCTGCCATGCTGCGTGAGGAGCAATGGGAGTCTATTACAGAGCTTGTGCAAAAGTCGAACAGCACCACAGCGAACAAGGTGTCAGGTGCCTCCCGTTTCACACATTGTGTGGATGTCCTAATTATAAAAGTTCTCCTGGCAAAAGGGCCACATGTCAGAGCCATGCTGTGGCTAGGGATGCAACACCATGGCAATGATATTTGAAGCTGCACCACAAGCAGAAAAAGAAAAATCCTTGATTAAATACCTGACACTAAAGTAAGTTACATTAAAGCCCGGTCAGTAACCTAATAAAGTAAATATATCCTAAGCCTGGACACTAAGGCCAAGAAAGCCATGTAATCCTAGTTTGATGATTTTTATCGATGACAAATACCATAAATACCATGTCTGGAAATGACCACAAATGTCATTATAGGTGCAAGATCTAAGGCCAGGTAAAAAAATCTTTCTTCAGGTACAAGAGATTTCTAGTCTTAATGAGTCAAGGTCATCAGAAAATATAAGCTAAACTAATAAACTGCTCAAAACTATAAAATGATTTTTTAATAGCAACTCCTTTACTTTTAGTGTCATCAGGCCGAAAAAAAAACATTAATTTGCTTGATCATTGGTCAAAACATGGATATGTATTTGGAAATCTTTTTAGTTCTTGTTTGTCCACTGTTGTCCTTTGTATTCATCACCTGAAAACAGCTAAATGTTTTTACAAAAGTGATGTAAATTTGTAATGTTGCAATCTTGGAATTGCACACATGGAATCAATATGTGATGTTCTCCTCAGGTCAACATTGAAATACCTGGCAGCTAAGAACACATCATAAACACAGCAGATACCAAACTCTACCACAATCTGAAGAAAAACACAGCGGGTGAAGAAACTTTAATGATCCAAACCAATAATTGTGCTTGGGAGTCGTGAGAGAAGGTACACAACTTGTCTCCAAACTTCGGGGAGTTGAAGCGTGCAGTGCACGCTCGCTAATCCTGCATTACTATTCATTTATAAGTCGTTCATAGGCTAAAACAACCCACTTTAACATTTTTATATTTGGAAAGTTAGCTTGTCTCCTCAACCTCATAGCATTATCCAAACTAAAAACAAAGTATGTATAAGGCACGCAAGTAATGATGCAACAATTGGTGTGTTTTTGCTTTCTATTTTAACATACAGCACTATACCAGGTGTTGAACTGATGGTGATCCAAGCAGAAACAAATATCTCTGTACCTTTAGTAGAAAGTTGAAATGGCGAGAGGTGTTTTCATACATTCAGAGTTTGTAATAAGATGTTTCTGTTTCCTGGCAATACCAAAACAATGGCCGCCACCAGACACCGCAACAAAATTAGACAATGACCAAAAATGTATGTTGTTGCTTGAGCCTATACTGCAAGCAGGCCCGTGTTCTAGATTATGCAGCTGAGCATAAGAAAGCTTCTCTAAACATTTCTCATCTCAAAGTCCAGTCAATCCAGTTGTTATAATGCCTAGTGGGCAAATTTGACTTCTGTGGTTTAACTTATGCATGTGTCTATTAGCAAGATTACATCAATATTTAAACCAAATGGGAGATTCCATGACATTTTGGAGGGATCAGGAGTGCCTCAACTTGTAACAATTTATTCTAGGCGATTTACAACACTTTTTGAGCCACAGCAAAATCCAACTATTAACCATGAACCACATTGGTTTTAAGCTACAGTACCTACTCCCATATCAAGATGGCAAAATGTTAACCAAAGATTGACCTTACTCAATTGAGACTGATCCAGACTGTTTCTGGTTTCCTATTTCTCATCATTAGTGAAACTTCAAATATTCATATCTCAATCTGTAATAAACCAGTCTTTATGAAACTGAACTGGTTTGTTCCTCAATAAACCCACGAGTTTCATCCAGATTGGATCTGATTGCATTTCACAGTGATTTAAAAACTTCCAAACAGCCTGTGAGCTGCCTCCCTCCCTCCTGCTTATTCAAAGTGTTTATTGTCATACGTGCAGTTAGAAACACGTTTCCCTGTACAATGAAATTCTTGCTTTGCCGACCGCCAGTGAATGCCTACGTAATAAAATAAAATCAAGAGGTATAAGAACTATAATAACTAACAGTGGCATGCAACACTGTTACTCAACAATACCTGTACATTAAATACAATACACCTGTACAATTAATGTGCAAAATACAAATATATTAACGATACAGAAAGTAGAGGTGATATATACAGTGGTATGTGCAAAAAGCTGTTTCATAATAGAAAGACATGGTGTTAGCTGCTAAGCAGGAGAAGGGCCTTGTGGAAGCCCCTCCCACGTGTGAGTGTACACACCTGATTCTTTTAATGACACTAACCAGTAACTGTGGGTGAACTGGGGCAATGGCAGTTCATGTTTAGCAGAACCACAGAGGACACAGTTGTTTCTCCTCAATTGGTACTGAACTTTGATGCAAAGACTCTTTACATGTTTGGATGGACAGCTGGTAAGAGCCTCCAAATATAGCCACGGGTTTCATAGACTGTAAACTTCTGTTGCTTGGACAATTTGTTCAAAAGTCATTGGGAAACTTGGACTTAAACATTTAGTATGGACACTTAAGTTGAATGCATTTATTGTTAATTTATTTGTAAAGTTTTGGAAATTATTTAATAGGTAATTCAAGGAATGTTTATTGAGTTTAATGTACTTGTTTAATTTAAAGATGTATTAGAGAGTAACTAAACCTCTGCTTTCTGCTGACCTGCCGCTAGGAGAGAACTTCAAAAAATGCCTTGATTATGGGCGTTACTGCTGTAGCAGTAAGACACGCCCACTCTGTCAGCCCACAACGCTGTTCGCAGAGACAGACGGTAATACACACAATGATGTGTCTGTGCACACACGCACACACATAGCGACTTCATAAGCTTAATTATGTCACTACTACCACAGTGAAGCTCACACAGCCTTACAGACACCACTCGGGCAAACCACCCTGCTCTCGCACACACAGCGATAAGATGGATACACATGTCCGCGCACACACAAGACAGATGGGACTACACTCATCGCATAGATGTGTTTGTAAATACACATCTGATTGGCACAGAATGTGCTCTTTATAGAAGCACAGAGTCAAAAACATCGCCACACAGTTCACACAGTGGACTTCCTCATTTAGGCTGTCAATCAATGCTCACTGAGGGCTGTGATTGGAGGAAACTATCTCCCTCCTCTCAGGTTTTATAGGAGGGGCGGGGCCAACAGTGAAAGTTGATGACGCAGGGGAATCTTAAAGAATCCGTTTCAGCCAATAGCAAAATTCAGTTGTAGTAGCCGGCGTTCAACCTTTAGAGGCATGTACAGTATATTGGACATTTTACAACTAAACACGTAAAATTAAAATACTTTCACTAAAGAGTGTGAAGAATGTGACTAGGATTAATCAACAGCACTACTTAATACACAAATACATATGTATTCAGCAGAAAAAAGTGGGCTTGGGGTTTGGTTAATGTGAAATACAAATAAGTTAAGATGAAATGGTTCAAAGTAGTTTAAATAGTATGGTTTAGAAATGATCAACATTCACATTTAAAATGCTGTGGTTCAAAACAGGTAAACATACCTGGGTTAAAGTATATTTATCTTTTAACAATCTGATTTTGTTAAAAACATGGTTAAAAAGAATGATTATACATATTTGATTTGTTTTTTTTTTTAAGACTAGACAGTACTCTACACGCATGTTAAATACTGTTAAAATTTGGTTGTTAAAATACCAATAATTTAATATAATTGATTAAGATTAGAAGTGGGAAACCTAGTTTAGCAAAAAATGGTAGTGATTCAAAACCGTGAAATAAAATGTAATACTTGGAGATGGTAAAAAAGTTTATTAGCAAAATTTGATTACAAGGATTGATTGGATGTCTAATTGTCCTTGTACTGTTTATTTTCCTTTTGAGGTTTTTCTACCTTTGCTAAATACCTGCCTACAAACAATACGTTGAATAAAATGAAAGAAATAATCGAAGGTCTAATTCTTTGAGTGAAGTTTAGTGAACACATCCAGTGAAGAGAAGTTCTTTTCATGTCGAGTACAGCACAAATTTAAAATTTTAAGACTGACTTGACAACTGTATTGTTACTAAGGGGAATAGACGCTACTTACAAGCCTTTAAAGCGTGAATGATCATTTATCAAAATGTTTTATTACCCCGATTTTGTTTCTTACTTAAATGTTTTGGTCGTGTTCCGTATGTGTAAATGTCAAAATAAACATGCAACAAGTATTTTTAATAAAAATGGAAAATAGGTTTCCAAGTTTGTCAAAATTTGCATTAAGTCTGATTAGTGTTTGGCTCTTGGGCTCTTTCTTGTTTTGTGCAGTGTTGTGAAATCAAAGCCAGGCCTGTCTGTGCAACAATAGCAAAAAATTTAAAACACCCCACAGATTCGACAAATGGTCCTGTAGTGATGATGGTGCAAACGACACGTCTGAGCACAATGTCAATGTTGTTTTAACAAATGTGATTGTTGTGCAGTCTGCTACATGCTTAATCCAACACCATCATTCCCTGCCAGCCAGTCGCTCAACTCCACAGTGCTATTAGTAATGAGGCTTTTGAGGAAACCCTCAGTTTAGTAAAATGACGAAATAAATTGTAATTAACCTTTCAGACAACATGAGGAGTAGCATGTGTGCAGAGTGGAGCAGCGATTTTAAAAGTGAGGGTGTTCTAAGGGTAGGGCAACCGTCAACTCCCAAATTAGTTTATTAAATGTACTAAAACAAAAATAACGCTGTTATTAAGTCAGTGATACCCAACATGTGGCTCTTTATGTCTTATTTTAAATTTTATTCCCCCCAGAAAACTTTAAAATGGGGAAACTTTTTACCTTTTGCTTTGGCCATTTTGCAACTTTCTCTGTCCCGTTTTTGCCACTTTTCCAAAAAAATTTGACACTTTTTAGTTTTTTCAGATTTTAGCTTCCTTTTGCCAATAAATATCCCCTTTTCCTAATTTTTGTCCATTTTATCAAGTTCTTTTTTACACTTTTATCCCATTTTTGTCGATTCTTTAACCATTTTTTGCCACTTTTCATCCAAATAAGAAACATTTTGCCCAATAAATAACACTTATTTCCTTTTTCCCTACATTTTGCCTCTTTTTCACTATTGTTTGCCACATTTTGCTCATCTAAGCTACCTTTTGCCATTACATACCAGCTGTTTCGTTTTTTTTTTTTTTTTTAACTCTTCTTGCCATGTTTTTGCCAATTTTTAACACTTTTTGTCACTTTACTTACACTTTACTCAGCGCTGTTAACTTTTTGTTTCCCTTCTCGAAATGGCGGCTTCATCAAATGGCTGGCTGTGATTGGCTTGATCACCGTTCAATCAATCTAACTGGACCAATATGTTTTCAACAATGAATCCTTTTGTAAAACGAGCGGGGAATGAATTTTTGTTTTTATGAAAATGTGGGTGTTTCATCCCCAATGGCTGAGCCTGCATTTGTGTGTATATGGCTCATTTAAAAAGTTCCTTAATAAGTCTACGTGCTGCTAACAGTAAACAACATGTAGATCATTGTGGAAGTACATGTTTTTCTACAGCTGATAACTTTAGCAGTTGAACCATTACTGTGCTGAAATGTAGAACTTTACCCGTGATTTAAAGCAGTAAGCCCATGTTTTGAACTCATTCATCCTATTTAGATTGAGATCGATGCAGCTTGCCTCATTAATAGATGGTGTATCCATTCATGTACAGGAGCATCTTTATCTTGCTCTGCTGCTCAGAAAAAAACTGCCGCAGACAATCTGACATCAAATGTTAACATATACACACACACGAGCTTTTTCAACTTTTGGATTTCACCATTTCTCAAAAATGATTTCAGCTTCCCTCGTGCACAGACAAAAATACAGTTTTTTTTTTTTTTCCCTGAACAATGCAGACATTCAGTACAGTATCTGTCAAACACAGCGCTGTGATAAGATGTCAGTGTGATTACCTCTTATCTGTCACTGGTGATCAGCTGCTGGGGCTATGTGAGCAGACAAATCACATGTAATCAGATCTCCTCTGCTGGCTCTTCACAACATCACACGTTATACAGAACAAGTCTCCTGTTTAATGGCTGGTACATTTACTGCTGTTACATCAGTTATGTTGGCATGCTTGCCTCCGAAGCAGCACTCACTGTGCAGATTAATGAACACATTGATTCTATTGAAGAAATGCTGAACAGTAGAAAGTTAGTTTTCTGTCATTCAGGTGGGTTTGCAGTTTTATATCATTCAAGAACCATTGATCTTAACAAAAACAGTAGTTTTCATTGACACGTGAAATGTTTTGGGTTCACATTAACATTTGACCTAATTGGTCTGTTTTTCTGACCTACTTATGTGGTTGATCCTTTGCAACTGTGGTTAAATAACTACAACTCCTTGTATTTGTTTTTTTATGTACTGGTATTTATGGTATACAATAGTCCCCTGTTTATCGTGGGGGTTAAGTTCTAAAAATAACCCACATTAGGTGAAATCCACGAAGTAGTCAACTTTATATTTTACTATTATTATACATGTTTTAAGGCTGTAAAACCCCTCACCAAAACACTTTATACACTTTTCTCAGACAGGAATTAACATTTCTCTCTCGTTTAAACATTCTCAAAATTCAAACCTTTGTAGAATTTAAAACATAAACCTGTTTTCAAACATAAATGGTAAATGGTAAATGGACTTGATTTATATAGCGCTTTATCCCCACACTGAAGCAGTCACAAAGCGCTTTACATATCAGCTCATTCACCCAATCACTCTCACATTCACACACCAATGGGACAGGACTGCCATGCAAGGCGCTAATCGACCACTGGGAGCAACTTAGGGTTCAAGGACACTTGCCCAAGGACACTTCGACACATAGTCAGGTACTGGGATCGAACCCCCAACCTCTCGATCAGAAGACGACCCTCTACCACCTGAGCCCGTGCACTTCAGAGTCACACTGCTAGTGATCAGACATTGATGCCGAACGCATTCAGAGTCTTTGTTGACGATGACGTCACGTCAACACGAACACCAGTCTGTTCACCCGTTCAACCATGGAGTAGCTGTGTGTGACCACCTGGAGCTGTATGACACAGCCTTTATAATCGGGACCGGACTAGGAAGGATTAGGTGTGGAGGAGAATCAGTGAGGAGGTGGTAGTAGCAGGTAAAAGTTCTCTCTGTAGCACTGAGCTAGCATAGCATTAGCCGCTAATCACACCGGCTTTTTTCACTGGTGGTTTATGTTCATGAGAGGAGAAAAAGGAGCGCAGCTCCTCGCTTCAGCAGGCAGTGAAACTCACCAAGTTGGATGTGTCGCTGGTGGGTGAACGCAGCATTAGCCAATCAGGACGCAGAACACAATGAGCATTCATACGCTGTAAAAAAAAAAAAAAAAAGGCATGCAAAATTGCAGTGCAAAAAAATCTGCCTCAGTTGACCTATGCTATATTGATCAGCAAAAACTTTCTGCTCTCCTAATTTTCCATGAAGGGATTTAAAATATATCTAATGCTCAGAGATAAATATGGAATACGTGAAACCGTCTCATCTGTATTCTTGTTCTTTTTCGATAGCCTGACGGCAGCTTTTGACTTTGTTGACAGAGGTTCCAGTGAAATGCCGGATTTATACCCATCTGCTCCTTCAAAGGTCATTAGGTCGTTTCACATCGGCAGATGATGGAGTTGACAGGGTTCAACTGACCTGTGTTCTTACAGCATATGGGGTCCTAAGTGAGTTCTCATCTTCTAAAAACCTGCCACCAAAAACAAGCTCACAGCCTGGTGGTTTGGTGATGTGAGACTGCAAGGTGACGCTAAATATATACTGTGCACATGAGGACCAATGATTTAGGTGTTCTTTGTGCTAAAGTCTAATTTCAATGTAAGCATCAGATTACAAATTTAATAATGCTTTCCATCATCTCCTTAAACAACCGTAGATATTCACTAAAAGAAAAAAGGTCATGTCTGGGTTGTACCTGGTTTCTTTGCTTAATCTCCCATTCTAAAAATGTGTATTTGAGGCTGTAATTTGGTTGTGTGTGTGAATATATATGTAATGATGTTTGTGGTGTGATAGACTGGTGTCCTTTTAAAGGTCTACGCGGGCTTGTACAAGTTATCAGGTGTAGAATGAAGGAATGCATGAAGAAACGCTTTCTTATTTTTCTTTTTTTATTCATGCTTGACAAAAATTTGCTGAAAAAAAGCACTAAAGTTTATCTCTATTATCAATAATGTTATTTGTTTATTGGATCACTGCATGGGGGATTTGATAACAGAAGAGCTGTTTCATTGTCTGTACCTGCTTATCCTATACAGGGTTACTGGATGTGTTGGATGCGATTGGAAAAAGTAACTTTAGCTAAAAATGACCATAAGCTTCCAAGATATAGTTTTTTTTAATCCATCAGTTTAGAATATCTTTCCTGGCCAAATCAAAAACAGTTTTAAGAAGTATTGTTTTTACATTATTATTGTCTTTAGAGAAAAGGAACATTCAGGATGTAAACTTTAACCATAGCAATGTGAATCCATTGTTCTCTCCACATCCAGAGGGCCCAAATATTCAATTAAAACAGTCTTTCTCTCACCCGCCAGCTTTTCTCTCACACTCTTTTCCGTACTCTTTCTTATTCAGTGGAGTAATTACTGAAAACCCTGCATGTGAATTAAATTCAATATAAAACCTCTGGAGAAATGACTCACAACAAGACACCAAACACCCCTACCACTTTGAAAAAGAGGATTTTCTTGGATTTAAAGGGGAAGTATTAAGAAAATATTACTCAATAATTGTTTTGCTACAGTGATATACATTCTTTTAGCCCCGTTCAGAGGGCCAAAGTTGAAAAGGTTGTTTCCTCCCTCCCTTGTTATTCCACATTTGGTAAAAAGTCAGCTCCAAACGGGCGAGTTGGATTTTTCCCGCTACTTGACGTCACCTAGGGGAAACTTCTCCTCCTGACAATTCTGGCTCCTCCTACCCTATATAACAATGTGAGCTCCTCAAACTACATCACATCTAAAACAAACACTGTGGTTTAATATAGAATATATATTATACTTTATTGTCATATATGTAAAGCTGCATACACAAAATGTATTCCCTGCATTTAACCCCTCTCTGAGGAGCAGTGGGCAGCCACGGTGTAGAACTCAGGGAGAAGTTCCATTTTTAGTATCTGTTATATCGCTTTGTATCTCCTTTGATCTGACCTGTTTGTGACACAATGCGACGGAGCGGCTGGACAAAACAAACGATTATCACCTTATATGCACTCTTCCTGTATTTAATAGAGATGAGGAGGAGAATAAACTCTGGTGAGTGTTTAAAGCAGCTGAATGACTCCGCTGCTGTGATTAACACAGCCTGAAGCGCTGAGATGAACTCAATCATAATAGCCTCTTAAATATCTGTGTTTTACTGTAATGTGCAGTTTTTTTGGCTGAAAAAATACCAGTGTGTGGATGGCAAAAGAAAATCACTTGTGGTCACTGATCTCCCTCGCAAGAGCGAGGCATGGAGTCTTCGTCTATAGACACGCCCACTCATGAATATGCATAAGTAGGACCCAAAACAGCCTGTTTATAGAAGTGTCATGAAATTGATTTATCAGAGGGCTTAAACTCAAGAAAACAGGCAAGTTTGGGAAAATAAACCTCAGATACTATGTTGTTGGGGTTCTTAGAACAAATGGAGATGGGTGGAAAAATTGTATAATTCTGGACCTTTAATGCATTCCACTGATGTCACAAATGCCACCTTTAGATTCATATGTTTGTTCGGAGACAGGATGGTATTTAATCTCCAGCAACTCAATTGTTTTTTTTTGTTTTTTTTTGTGCTGGTTGAACTTGACCTGAGCTGTGATTGTCATTTAGAGCTAATTACTACTGCATCCGCCATTGCATGTAATTCACTGGATAAAAGGCCGTAGCGTGAAGACACGTCTGGATGTGCGTGCGGGCATCTGAGCTAAGCTGATTGGTGATACAATAGCAAGCAGAGCAATGCTTTATTTTCTGACCTTTTGCAGCATGCTTTTGCACTTTCTGTCCTCTGCCAGTATCACTGATCACTTTCCCCGTCCTGCAGCACCTGCAAATGATCTGAGAACACAATATCCATAATACAGCCAACTCATGCCCTATACCTTTTTTTCACATATTGACCACTATTTTCATGATCTAAAGCGCTCAAATACTCAAATTAGCTTTTTTGCCTCCTGAGCTGTTGCAGGCGTCTCCCTAAAAATCGGGCGTGGTCACGGCACAGTCCAGTTGGATGAAACCATGGCACACCAGGTGCTAAAATTATTACATAACGGTCTTTGCTCTGCAGACAAGAAGGTGTTTTACATCACAGGCACAATCGGTGCAAGTTTTCACCTGCATAAACAAGTTTTAAGCATCTGCAGTAATTACACCAGTTGCTAAGGTAATTCTACAGTTTCCAAGCAAAGCTTCATCTCTCAGCTGATGTTCACAGTTAAAAAATACAGTATTTCTTAAATTATTTCTTTAAGCTTAAAACACAGTAACAATTTCTATTCAATTATTTAAACACACTCACGTTTGACTGCAGGTGTTAACTGTCATTTTCATGTACAACTGCTGTAGGCTTGAATAAGAGGAAAGGGCAAAATAGAAAAAAGGCCACAGAGAGGAGACATCGTTCCTGCTTGAGTCAACATTCTTGAATGAATGAATTCCGATTACAAGCAGTGGTTGTCCTTGTGAGATGGTTATATGAGCTCTACAAGGACCATCACTGGCTCCCTTTCTGCCTCCGCCGTCAGGCAGGTTTATCTTACTGAACAACAGCCATGAATAATGAGGGAGTTTGACCCAGTTGAATGAAGTGAGTGCAGTTTTTTTTATCACTGTTTCGTGTTAGAGAGCAAGAAACCAATGCTTTAAAGTGATCCAGTGATAATTGCTTTTTTATACGTGATAATAGGAACAAGAATGGATGTAGCTATTCTTTCAAGCCACACTTCCATCATTTTCTGTATTTACTAATAATTTCTGTCTCATTCTGTTACTGTTCAATAAAATGGCTTGAATCACTAAAAGCTACTTGTTGGTTTTTACATCAACTTAATCCACATTTTAGAAATTAGGATTTGGTGGAATATGGTTTTCTTTGAGAAGTGATCTTCAGGGCAGCTTGGAAAAAAGGCTAATCCATTTATAGTCATGATATTTCCTCACTTGGTGTTAGAGAAAGCATCCAACACGCCTGAAAGAATCCAAAATCCTCCTGCTAAAAGTTGATTTAATACAACCCTGTCACAAACTATCACAACAAAGAAAAACCAGCAGACACAAATTTAAATTACGGTAACCTGCAGCCATTCAGATAAAGCTGACTTCAGAAGTTGCACAGTATACCTGCAAATAGAAAAACTATGTTTTAAAAACATCAGTGTGAGGTAATTTTTTACTTTGGGTGAGATAGAAATTGATCCATATTCTAAATACAGTGGAATATTTCTTTTTGCTCAATAACTTTTGCAAATTTTTTCAGAACTTTTACGACTTAAAACTTTTCTTTTGGACAACTATAAATAAATCGTATATTGTGCAAACAAACTTTCTCCTAACAACTATACTTTGACTGCATTTTTGTTTTGTTTTTTTACTATTTCGATGTTAGTAGTGTTTTTTTAGCTCCACGTTTCTATCGAGCTCATCTTTAGAATATGTTGTGACCCTGAACTCACACTCTGTGGGCTTGAAGCGATAATGCAAACAAGGTTGTTTTTTTTAACATCTCATAAATGACTTGCTGCACTGTGGAAAAAACTACATTGATAGCAGAAGAATGAATGTGCATCCTTTGTTATACACATTGTGTCTTTGGAAGGTCATTTCAGGCTCTGGTAAAAATGGATTTTACTCTTTAGGTAGCAAACGGTCACCTGACAGCACAGTTGTGTAGTGGTTAGCAATTCTTCCTCACAGCAAAAAGGCTTGGTTTGATTTCCAGAGGGGGAAGATATGCAGAACCATGTTTAGCTTTGTGGAGGCCCTTCGCAAGATGCCTTTTAGGGCCCCCATTTTACATTAAATTTTCTAAAAGGAAACATGAAAGATGGGTATATGAGCACATATACAGTATTCAGGCTACTTAGCTGAGCTAGCAAGCAAGACAACTTTGCATTACACAGTAGTCCCTCGCTGTATCGCGGTTCACCTTTTGCGGCCTCGGTGTTTCGCGGATTTTTTTTTACAGTTCAATTTTGGATGCATTAGCGTATGAACGCTCATTGTGTTCTGCGTCCTGATTGGCTAATGCTGCATTCACCCACCAGCAACACATCCAACTCGGTGAGTTTCACTGCCTGCTGAAGCGAGGAGCTGCGGTCGTTTTTCTCCTCTCATAAACATAAACCACCAGTGTAAAAAGTCGTGTGATTACCGGCTAATGCTATCCTAGCTCAGTGCTAGAGAGAACTTTTACCTGCTACTACCACCTCCTCACTGATTCTCCTCCACGCCAAATCCTTCCTAGTCTGGTCCCAGTTATAAAGGGCGTGTCACACAGCTCCAGGCTTTAACCTATAAGCCTGGTTGTTTTAGGAGCACTTTGATGAAATACCCCCCTGGTCAATCGATTACACAAACTCTGCACAGTGAAAGACATATTATAGTTCCTATCCACAATATGTATTATTATTATTATTGTTATTGAGTAATATGTATTCCTCATAAATCAATTAATCAAACATTTACTCTAAAAAGAAAATAAAAATGTGGAAATAGCTGCTCGAAAGTTTGTTTTCAACTCCCTCGTAAACACCCCGTTTGACATTTTCACGCATTGCATTGTGGGATGTCACAGAGACAGATTAATAGAAGTGTTTTCATTTTGTTCTGGTATCACAGGGAATACTGGAAAGAAACTAGAACAAAAATTGTACATCCCACAATGCAATGTGCAAAAACGTGAACAAATGGAAACAAACAAACTATATTTCACCAAAATAGTCCTACATTCATATTCAGGGCAGCATAGTCGCACATATTAGGTTCGGTGGTCATAATTCTATGGCGATAAAGCTTTGAGGTCATATACAAGAGAAAACTTTTTACTGCCGACACATTCTGGAAAGGTCACAAAATCTTAGGAACATTGTCCTACAGGACTGAGTTTTCTTTGGATATTCAATTTGACAAGCGTTGTTGTCCCATGAGTAACACTTCATGATAAAGTAACTAAACAGGTTTGCTATGTGGCTGACTGTCCTGTCCAGCAGACTGTGTGAAAAGCCTCTATGTGGCATGTGTTCCCTGATGGGCCTGAGAGGGGAGGCTTTGGTTTCACGATGAATTTGTGTTCACACATGTGATCGTTGCCAGCAACACAGGCAGCAACCGATTGCTGCCGTTGTAGCTTCTTTTATTGTAGGAGAAGAGGTGAGATAGTTGTTGTTGATTCTCTTCCTTTCTCTAGAATCAAGATTCTGGGTTAGGCTGTTATTGTACATGCTCACACAGGACACACAGCTGCACACAGATCACACTTCACTATGAATTTACAGGCTGACTAAACCTGTGAAAACACGTCATTATCAATATCTACACCATACATTACAACAAGGTCCAGACCATGTTTAAAGACTGTGTAAAGCAAATTCAGCCATTTTCTTCTAAAACACATTAAATAGGTTATACATGTATAGGGTTGCCACCAGTGTTGTGCTAGTTACTGAAAAAAAGTAACTAGTTACCGTTACTAGTTACTTCATTCACAAAGTAACTCAGTTACTATTTTGATTACTTACACCAAAAAGTAGTGCGTTACTGGAAAAAGTAACTTTTGAGTTACTTCAAATTAAAGAATGTATTATTTATTTTGGGTCATTTGTGTCCATACAGCTTCATATCAGTGCTGTAGTAATATGTTGATAAACTGTGCCCCTGTATTAACATAGTTTTGGATAAAAGCCTCTGATAAATGAAATGTTATTGTATCCAACCCTAGAGTTTCTAATCATTTACATTCACAGAACTAAACTCTGCTCAGTAGTAGTCTTTACAAACACCAATCTGACTGAAACACTAAGTATTCTTTCAGTGCCAGTTTATTTACCTGAGACCAGCAGAAACTGAAAATGTTACAAGAAATTGTGAAATAAATAAAACACAAAACAACCTGAATATTATTCAAAATCAAAAATCAAAAATTAAAGTGGCTTCAGCATCATATAAACAGTTGTGTTCTGCCTTAGAATGTTCCCTTACAGCTTAAGTACAAAAACTAGCAATAATGTTCAACATAAACACCAAAAACCTTCTAAAGTGAATAAATTAAAGCAATCTGAATTAACGTTCGGAATAAATTTTGACCAACTGTGCTTTACAAAAACTGCTATAAAACAACCATAAATGATGTGCGTAAAAAGAACAAAACAGCTGCTCCAAAATTAAAACAGTCATTTTTCACCCTTAGCACAGTAATGTAAACTAAGCTGTGCATATTCCAGGTGCACATTCTGCTGTTGAAAATGCTTATAAAAATAAATGTGGACAAACAAATTCACAGCGTTTTTCTCAGCTATACAATGCTAAACATATCAGGCTAACGAGCTGCTGCTAGCAGTGTCTCAGCAGTAGCGGCTGGCTTCTTATTTACAACAACATACAGTGCAATGGCTTTGCTGACCTGTCCCTGGATAACAGTCATAGTCCGTTAAAATTGATACGCTGTTGTTTCGGTGCAGAGGCTTCCCTTACGTCCACCAACGCAGCGTTAGCTTAGCTTCACCGATGCATCTTTTGGAGACAGATGAGTAAAATAATACACATATTTCCACTCTGAGAAGCTCGTGCTACTCTCGCATTGACTCGCCATGATTGGTGCACGTGATGTAAACAGAGACACGCTGACAAAGCTTCTATTCTTCTTCTTCTGTTTTACTGTGGTTGGCACGGCATCCCGCAAAAATATGTAGCTCCACTGTAAACAGGAAGTACACTGCAGCTATCAAAGTAACGGACAAACGCACCATATTGTAACGTTAACGGCATTATTTCTTTAAAAAAATATTGCGTTACAGTATTGTCAAAAGTAAAGTTGGGGCGGTAACGCATTACTGGTTGCCACCCATTGTTTGGAATATGGAACACTGTTTGTTCCATATTTGCATAAATGACCAGAACATTAGACATGTCCGTCAGATCGTTACATACAAAAACGCAGGAAATGCCAAGGCCAGCAACATCGTCGTGGTGGGATCAACGTAGGACCCTCGCTCTCTGTGATGTGTCTTGTCACTGTGTACATGGAAGAGTGTGTGTTGCTTTCAGGGACTGTTGGAGAGTAGAGAGACGACAAACACCAGTGCTGCTCTAACCCTAAAAATGTCCAACTTTAGAGAGTTTTCAGTGTCCCACGGTCAAACAGCCTCAGGGGAACAACACTGTAGATATGAACAATCATCCATCATCTCCTGAGGATGATACAGTAAGACAGATCATGGTTGGACTGATTTAATAGACTACTGGGATTTGATTTCATGTTTAGGATGTGTAGGTTTTAAAGCTAAATAAAAGATGATTTAAAAGATGATTGTGGTTAACCTTACGTTTTCAATCTCTGGTAAGATAACTAAACCAACAAAAAGACTATTCTGGAAGAAAACAGAGATTTTATTTGTGTGGGGAAATATTTATTTAACTGCCAACGTGCCGGATTAATATGCATGCTTGATATGTTGTAACAAATTAGCAATTAGTATGTGTTGACCAACATGATCGTGTGTTATCAAATTCAAGTTATTTTTTGTAGCACTACAAATGCATCAACAAAAAAAATATCAAGTATTATTAATATTATTTGATATATTTGTAACGACGTATAGAATTTTCTACACTATATTGTCTTCATTGAGAAGGTATTTTTTTCGGCTCTGGAAGGATTTTAATCCAGGTGAGATGAGGAAAAATGGCTCCTTTGAGAATAATGGTTGCAAGCCGCTGCCCTAGGTATATTTGAACACCTTTCAGGAAGTGCACACAAACATTTCAGTTTATTTTTCAACATTATAGATTTTGTTTTTTAAATGCGCACAGACTTTTTTTTTTTTTTTCATCCGTCAATCATAATTTGTGGCACAACTCTTTAAAATACACCAAAAGGTGAATGAGCAAAACATCAGAAATAAATGAACAAAAAGGCTTAAATTCAAGGTTAATGTTGGATGAGACACGGAAAGAGTTTAGACGAGTCTGCACTAATAAATAATTTAGAACATGAGCTCAGGGGTACATGGGGCGATAACGTTTGGAAAACGCTGTTCTATGTCCAAATGTTTCTATTTTGGAGGATTGTGTTCATGATCCCGTGACTGTCCCTTATTTTCTTTTCAGAAAGGTGGCAACCCTACACATGTATTACTTCAAACATATAAAAAGCCATTCAACCATTTATAATGTAGTTGTGGAGCTAGGCTTCACAAACTGTGTTTCAAATTTCTATGTTCAGGATTTAATGTGCGGTCAGACTCAGAAATCATAGCTATGTTATGTAACGGAGCCATCGTTAGCATAAACTGCTGAAGCACACCAAATTTCAACGGCCTCTAGCGGGCGCAATTTGGCCCCTAGCCAAAAACAAACCACATATTTGGACTCCGGGGAATAAAACGCTTTCACTGGTGCCACATTTTTCATAAAATGTGCACTTTTTTGCTCCGCATTTGTGTGTTTTGCCTCTAGCGGCGCAGTTCTAACTCCACCCAGAAGAGATGCACATATTGGGACTCGGGCGGAGAAAACCTGTCCACTGACACATTTTTGACACCGCTGAGACCCTGTTTGGCCCGATTCGAGCACTTTTGGAAAACCAGTGGAAGAAGCACTATTGATGCTGTAGCTGCTTTCACATTGCTGTCTCCCATACACACAGTAAGGAGGCGGCGCCCTTCCCACGCGTGGTTCTAGTGCCTCTAACTGACACGCTTGTTTTTCCATGATTTTGAGACCTAATTTTATATACTTTTTTCATATTTAAAATTTGGCTCAGTGGTCAATGACACGTGTTTCTGTAGAGTGACAAACTCACAACACACATTTATTTCTGCTTTACACGGACTTTAAGAGTTTTTTATAACGACGACAATGATCTTTTTTCAGGCAGTTGTTTTTATCATCAACATGATGACTTTATCTGTATTCAGCACCAAATCAGAGAGGAAGGACATATATCTGGTTGTTCCCAGGTAGTCATGCATGTGTAGAACCATGGACAGCAAACTGTAAATTTGATCATAGCATGTGGGCTCCCTCCAAGTTAGGGTGGCGGGGCTCGTCTTTTTGGAATAAGGCAGCATGTTATGTTATCAGAAAAAGTGAAATTATGTGTTTTGTTGGAAGATGGAAGGAAGTATAGCAGCTATAAAAGACAAAAAAATCGTTCTAAACCTCTGTTCATGGAGGAACGGGTGCAGAGATAAACACTGACTATCCACAGCTCTTTAAAACGATTGAAACCATTCATAGTCTGCACCAAAGGTTTGTTCACAGCGGTGGCAGAGACTCTGCCCCGGTATTCGTCTCTACCGACTC
Organism: Gouania willdenowi; assembly: GCF_900634775.1. Lineage (NCBI taxonomy): Eukaryota > Metazoa > Chordata > Actinopteri > Blenniiformes > Gobiesocidae > Gouania > Gouania willdenowi. Next base: position 21,960,055 of record NC_041053.1, read on the forward strand.
ATAGGAATGGGTACCGAATTCTGTACTTTTTTAGGTACCGACTAAAATCGTTCTAAACTACTTGGTACAGATTCACGTAAAATTAAACGGCACCACGTGCAGTACCTGAACACAACATTGCACGCACATGACGGCGGTAGCAATAGTATGGCTTTTAAAATGCGCTGCAGAAAATGTGTAAATGTGAGCTTTGCTCCGGAGCAGCGTGCTGTACCGACTGCAAGAGAGTTGGAGAACAAGCTGCTAAGGGCTTCAGAGCTACGTCTGAAGTGGAGCGCTGATATATTTCCCGGTTCTGACACACACACACACACACACACACACACACGCTCCTGTTTCCACCAACTTGCAAAAACGGACAGAAATGTCCGGTATTAAAGACAAAGTATAAGGGAGCAGCTCACGCAGCTCTTTAATCAAACTCTCCCTTCACCTCGCAGCTGACACGGTTCTTAGGATAAATAGGATTAGAACCAACTAAGCTCTGGCACTAGCAGAACAGAACTCAGTTCTTTGGTACTGTTGAGTACTGATACCGATTCAAAGGTACCGAGTATCGGCGCAAATGTGAAAGGTACCCATCCCTACAACGCAGCGGAGCTGAATCTCCTTGGTATCATGTGAAAGTGCTTCAAAGGGGTTGTGGGGAGTGAGTAGAGGGGGTTTAACTTGACCAGAGAATTTATGTTGGATGTGCGCACTGACTTCAGTTAATGAGGGTTAACACGACGTGAAGCAGGACAGTTGTGGACCTGGATTGTCCCAAGGCACTGTGTAGTTATTATAAAAGTAGCAACGGGAAAAGCTATCATGTACCGTCAATTTTTGATGAACTGTTTGCGTATTTGGTGAGACGCTCGTTAGAGCAACAATGTATATCTGGTCATTTTGTTGTCGGCCTTTAGCAGTAGGATGTCTTGTGTGACATTGTGTGAGTGACGCAGCATCACTGCAGACTGTAGTTACAACGGCCATCTTCCAATTAGCACACACATTTGGTAGAAATAAATGTTTCCCTGTGGGACACCTGCAAGGCTAAACACAAAAACAGTATAAATCACGAAACAAATACTAATAAACATTTTAATATCACCAAATTGGTGACAAGCAAGAAAAGTTAGAATTTCCCCCAAAACTGTGACAGTTCAAGGCTGAAGTGTAATTTTAGAATAAATGTTGAAAATGCAATATAACCTGCTTGTCTTCTATCAACCTTTTGCATAATTCTTACATGTGGCAAAGTACAACGACCAGGAAAAACACATTCCAATGTTCACCCTGTGGTGTGTTCATGTCTACAAAAAAAGCACAAGATGGAAAGATGCTTGAAACAGCCAAAGTCTTCATGATATGAATGAAAAATAAAATCTGAACATTATAAAACATGGTCTAAATGTATTAACTGAATATATGTAATAAAATTTTCTGTCACTGAAAGAAAACTCCACAAATAAATACAAATCTTCCACCAGATTGTGCAAATACCAATAACTTATTATACATACCACATACAATTGTTCACTAGATTAGTAAATAGTAAATAGATGGAGTTAATGCCACCATAGTTCAGTGTTAATAGATCATTTAAAATCATATTAAACTGTTCACAATCAATTATTTTCCTCTGGTGGAATCTGCCACCCCCACACAAACTGTTCTACATAGAAATGCAAAAAATGCCCTAAAATCAGTTGTAGTTTCCGTAACTGAACATGGATTGAATGGAAAATGTGTCATTTCTGAAAAGAGCCAAATCACTAAGAGCCTTTCAAATAAATGTCACATTTCTGTAAAGTTTTTTCCAGACTTTTGACAGTTGCTTGGAGCAAGTGGCCATTTCTGCATCACAAAAAAATAGGTCGTCGCAGTTTTTTCCAGCCCTGTCCATTGTCCTCCTCCTTTTTCTCTTCATGCTGTCCTTGTACGATACAAGTGTCATCAATCAGTGGGTTAAGGCTGACATTGTGCATACACACACACACACACACACACACGCACACAGAGGCAAATCTCAAAGTCCCCAAAAGTATCTCAAGCCAAACAAGATGTTTTTTTCCCCATCGTTAGTTCAGAGCTGCCTTTGTTTAGACCATCATAGTCAAGTGATTCAGAAAACATAATTTTCTGGCATGAAAAAATCACTTGCAATATTCTTTTTTTTTTTTTTAGCAGGAAGTCACACAAGTTGATTGAAGATGGAAAATCTGTAACTTAATATTTTCTCTTTTTCTCTCCATTCTTTAAAAAGCATGAAGCACCTGTTGTACCTGATAAAAAAAAATAAAAAAGGTACAGCAATTTTTCATTTGATGATACAAATTGACTTGGTCAGAGTTTACAAAGTTGTAAAAGTACTTGGAAGTACTTGCAAGTTTATTGGAAGCAGTAATGGACTGGATGTATGAAAAGCTAGATTTATTGGAGTTAGGGTTACAACACAGGCTAACAGGATTTTTGAGGCTTTTTAGATTAAAAAAATAAAATAAATAATAATATCCATTTGGGCAACGTGCATAAACACGAAGTGAGGGTGGGTGGGGTGTGTGTATGTTTTTGTGTGTGTGGTGAGGGAGGTGAGTTTGACCAGGTTCCCTTCAACCAAAAGGTTGATACTGATGTTATCCAAGGTTCGGATGCACCAAGTGGAAAAAGGAAGGTGACTAAAGTGGTGGAAGAGTAGCAGTGGGGGAGGAAGAGACCTGAACTTTAACAGGATGGGGCCATGTCCCTGAGGAGTAAACATTCAGTAAAAGCCAGGCAGCACGCATCTGTGGAGTAAATGGGCAGCAGAGTGGAGCATGTTCTCCCCTAACAGGTCGACAGTTCACTGCCTGGAGATCTAAACTTGTAATTCATTTTTACTGCTGGTTGACTCATTGTGTTGTCCACGAGCAACTTTCTACCAAAAAAAAAAAGTCTCTCCGCTATGAATATTCCTTATCAAAATGAGAAATGAACAGATTTATGTAAAAAATGGATACTTTATATGCCTAGGTTCCCAAAGTGGGGCACGGGTACCCCCAGGGGTACGCAAATATTCATGGGGGTACACAGGGTTGGGAGGGTTACTTTAAAAAAATATAATTATATCTATTATACCTGTTAAGAATTTGAATCAGTGACTTACTCTAAGTACCACTATTTTAAAGTAATGTAACTGATTACTTTTGGATTACTTTAACACCAAACATGAAAATAAAGACACAAAAGGATAGAATATGTGTACCACGCTCACTGCTATTTTAAACAAACATAAAATCATCTTTTACAGTCACATGCATTAAAGAAAATATTTTAGTTTAACACAGACTGGGAGAACCCACAGTAGTTTAAATAAAAAAGATTATCAGTCCATTTACTCATTAGTTATGAACAATTCAGTTGAATCATTAACCTAGACAACAGACTATACTATAATGATTATTGCATGGTATATAATAGTTATTGTTACAGTTCTGCAATATATGTAAAACAAAAAAGCAGCTCCTGAAAGTGGTATGTCAGGTTTTAACTTGTTCTATAGTTATGTTGCAAAGGTTACATACACAACATTGTAACAAATAGATCATTAGATGTTTTAGTTATTAACATGCTCCAGAGTTAACGATAGGTCATTAGTCATATGTCTACACTGTTGTCAACCTGTCTTTCATGTGTCATGTAACGTACAGGTGCTGACTTTAATGAAATATGTGCCAAACACAATTTGCTGAAAATGATTTCCTAGATTAACGAATGCAGTTAGTCTGCATCCTGCAGTCTCCTGCCAGAAATATTTATATTCCACTAAAACGCGATTAGTTTTTGTTTTTAAACATCCTTAAGAAGAGCTTTTAAAAGACTGGATGGTTATAACTTACAACACAATCATTCATCCATTTTCTGACCCGCTAAGTTACAGCACAGTGCAGATAAAATAATACAGAGTAAAAGCAAAAATCCCTGGATGACGACAGCGTTTTAACAGCAGGCAGAGATCATTCACATTCTACTGTGATATTATTTCTTTTTTTGGATTTAAATGAAACATGATGCTGGAGTTTCCATTAGGGATGCACCCAAATGAAAATTTTTGGCCGAAACGAAACACTATAAAATAAGTGTTTAACCAATTAATATTGTACAGGCCAATAACTGACTGCTGTAAGAGAGTCACATTAAATATGTTGTCTAATTAAAACACAAAGTGCAGTGAAGTTCATGATGAAAATCAGCTTTTATTGGATTTATTCATTATCCAAGCATGTTATTTAGACGCACACACAGCTCTGTGTACATTACTTGGGCACGCTGGTTTAATTTTAATCTCATCCAAGTAATGATCTTTATAACGCGGACCATTTACAGTCGTGATAAAGTTCAGACGTGCGCTGACAGCAGAATTGTGGCATAAATGTAACGCCATATCAAACCAGATGCTATCGCCCTGCAGCCGTGTTTCAGATTGCTGTTTAGTGTGTAGGGGTCTGTGTTAACGGAGGGATACACGTAAATACAGTGTTGATGTGACACAAAAACATAAAACACACTGGGCCGATAATACTTTTTTTCTGGACTAGATATTGTCTCACAAATTATTGCCGATAAACAATGTTATTGTCGACATTTTTTTTTAGACCAAATTAACCGCTAATGATAACATATCATAAAAATGCAAGTACACCCTTTCAAATACAATCAACTTGTATTTCTTATTAGTATTTTTTTACCATTGTAATTGGAATGTCAAGAACTTAAAAAAACATTTTAAACAAATAAAACAAACAAATAAAATGGACTCGGTCTTTGTTAGCAAAAAATTGCACTTTAATAAATAAAACAAACAAAAAGAATAAAAGAAAAAAGAAAAAAAAAAACACTTCAAATAAACCACACACAACCAAAGCAATAAATAAAATGGTTAATCAAGTCTCTCTCAAAAAACTAAATTGCGCTTGCAATAAATATTAAACACTGAGGCACAGAGCTATATAGTTGTACATTCCTTCCCAGGTAACACTTCCAATCCAGTTCGAACTATTGTAAACAAAAATGCTTGCGGCCCCGCCTCCACCTGTTTCATTCTGTTCCATTTTCATTCAGTCTTAGAGAGGTCATATTATGAAAAATCTACTTTTACAGTTTTTTTGATCACATATGAGGTAACTTGAGTGTCCACCAGCACACAAACTATGAAATAAAACCATCCAGTCCTTTGTTTGTGGTCTGTGTGTAAGTCTGGTACACTCGAATGGACTGATCAATGGTTCGCGGCACAACTAGTCTGAGATACTGGGATGGAATGATCATTAGTTCACGGCTCAACTAGTCTGGTCCATTTAGATGGTCAATCCTTCTATCATATTCTGTTCACTAACCCAACCAGTCGAAGCAGATGGCTGCCACCTCTGAACCTGGTTCCGCTGGAGATTTCTTCCCATAAAAAGGGGGAGTTTGAAGCCAAACACATTTAAACCTGCAAAGTGCCATGTTTTTTAAAAAGCAACAGATGAATCAGAGGCATTTCTCACTCTAAAAACAAATTCTGTTAGAAATTGTGGCAGCAAGATGAAACAGGAAGGATAAGGGTGCATATCTTTCACACAGTGGGGGTGCACTGTAGCTGTTCCGACTCAACGTTCTTGAAGCCAAAATAAGGTGCTTAGGGGTGCTTCCATCTTGCAAATTTGACATAATTTGGAGCTTGAGTCTGTGCAGTAGGGTTTGGCGGGAGGACACTGATAACATGCCCCGCCCATTTAGCGTACTGCCCTGATGACTTACGCAGCCCAGCTACACTAAGAATATAATTTTTCCCGCTGGAAATTCTACCACTGGCTTGTTCAGATCATAGAGGTTAGTACAAAACAACGGTATATTTCAACTCAAATATCCAGTTAAATGGCGTCTCTGCTTTCCTTCATGACGTAACTGCTATTCACAAAGAGAGCTACGCAAGATTTGTGGCTGTCAATCATCATCATATATGGCGTAAAATCCAGTTTTTCAACCTCAACTTATTTAAAACAAACTTCACATACAAATGAGCACCTGAACACAATGTAGGGTGATAATAACTAATGATCACAGCAGAGTTTAGGTTTGGAAAAAAATTATGTGAGTATTTTAACTTTACAGTTTGACCCACATCCCATCTGTTATCATTGAGGAGGCGGGGTTTATGACATATACTGCAGCCAGTCAGCAGGAGGAGCTCTAAAAATAAAAGCTTCACTTCAGCGGGGAGCTTGTACCGTTCATTCTTTTTACTGGCTGCATCCAAATAGTCCCTCCTATCTCCTTTCCTATCCACTTTTACTTAAAGTGTCTATTTGTACAGTTGCCGTACGGACAACCCCTGGTGCTATTGGTACGGTTACCGAAGTACACGTACGTATTGTCTTAGGGTAGGTTTAGGGTTTGGTTATACCCTAATATCACAAAAATGTTTAGAGTTAGGTTCAGGGTAAGGATTAGTCTTAGTCACGTGACTTAAACTGGCCAAATGGGGTGCTGCGTATGGATAGAATGTTGGTATATTGATACGGCAACTGTACGGATAGCCACTGCCTGTACTTAACCTCGTAGATAACCTAGTAGAGTAGTTAGAAAAGGGCCATCACGTTTGTTTTGACAATCAGACGTACTTCCACTAGGTGAGGTAATAATCCGACGGCCGCAAAGGTTAGTGACGTCTGCCATGGTGAAAAAACTACAAATTTCCAAAAATGAACCAAAAGCGCATTTATAATACTTTTCACTGCTCTAATTTTAAAAATGACAAGGTCTGCATGTAAATCAAAGGAAAAGAGGCTACGAGGAACAAAAGTGAAACTAAAAGAACTTCACAGTGATGGTTGCTCACAGTCACCTTCCACTAAGAAATATGAATTATGTTGAATAAAACATAATGTGGCTAAAAATGTCTCTGATCCCTTTTTCTAAAACCACAGTGTCTGTTTTAAATCAGTTATAGTCTGATAATATGTCTGCATATCATAAGATGAGTTTTAGATTATTTAAAGTTGTTCAAGGCATATTATTGCATTGGTAATTTACATGATCTCCGTTACTTGTTGGTCATCGTGAGTTTCAGTTTGCGCTCGGGTGTGTGTGTCCTTTTAAATGTTGTCGGCGCAAGGAGTTGCGGGTCAGCATTATCTTGTCTCCTTTGGTAAAGGATGTGTGACGGAGCAGGTCCGTCACTGACCGCGGCAACAGCACACACACACACACACACACACACGCAGCGCGGAACAGTGACAGCTATAAAGCAGACACGTCATCCTCCAAACCTTTCCCTTCTGACAGCGGTTCTGTGTGCAGATAGTTAAATAACATAACCTCTCCTTCCTTCCCCAGTCATAGCGCAACCAAGGGTGCACACTTGGAAGCTCTAGTGGTTAATTGGCATACATGCAAAGCGCTCTTACCTGCAGTCGTCCCATGTAGGGATGAGGAAACGGGGCACATTACTTCCGCCTTTTTTATAGTTTATTGATACCACTAAATGGTCACATGATGTGGGTAATTTAGATATTTATTATTCCTGGGGGAAAATAAGTGTTATTTGGGGTTGATTGAATTTAAAATAGGTAATTAAAAAACCTATAAATTAATGATGGGGATGACAATGTGTGGAATGGTTTATTGAGAAGAAACTATTCTTTGGGAAAAATAAATCAGGAGATTGATGACGCCCAGTAGGAGGGGCTTTAACTTTAAATACAGGCTGCTATGGCCTAGTGGGGAGAGTTGGTTCTGGGTTACAGAGCAGGTAACACCAGGTGATGACAGAGTTGGTCTGATGAGTCACAGAAGGACTCTATTCAACTTGGTTTTTTTTGTTTGTTTTTGTTTCATTGTATCTATTGTAAATAGTATTTTCTCATCATTGTTTTTTCCTGTGCTACACCTTTGGAGGCCGGCTGTAAATAAATTCAAGATCACTAAAATCTTCTGACTACGCCTGTGTTTTGCCCACTCTTTGGAGTGTTTTTGGAAGGACCCCACGACAAATGGTGTCAGAAGTGGGATGGCTAGTCGCAAGAAGATTATCCGGTCCAAAAGAGCACGCACAGGACTACGTTCACAGCAGCTGGACGAGGAATCTGAATGGACTGATCCAGCTTGGGAGGTAATGTCGGCAGCAGAAGAGGAAGCGAATGAGCCCAGACCGGGATCAGCCTCAGCAGGGGCCAATGTCCCAGAAACAGCAAGCAGCACAGGAGGAGGTAAACTGCTTACCATGATGAGAGACTTTATGGCTGCACAGCAGAGGAGAGAAGAGGGCCTGATTGCAGAGCTACGGGGCCTAAGGGTTTCTCTTCCAAACCGGCCTACACCTGCTGCCACTCCTAGCACTGTGACGGCAAGCAGCCCAAGGCTAGACCTGCCAACACCGGCACACCAACATCAGAGGTCCCCATCTGAGGCTGCAGAGACTGTTACCTTTCAGTTGCAGGGTTCCAGCAGCGGACCTCAGCAGCCAAATTCGGAATGGAGGTATTATCAAGACCCTAAAATTCCGCAGTATCAGATGGGTGAGGACATTGAAAACTTTTTGCTGCGCTTTGAGCGCATTGCTAAGACTTGGAAGTGGCCTGAATGTGAATGGGCCTGCCGACTTGTTCCATTGTTGACCGGGAAGGCACTGGAGGCCTACACTGCAATGGACGAAGAGAGAGCCCACTGCTACCCAGACCTGAGAACAGCCCTGTTGACGAAGTTTGACATCTCACCAGAAACATACCGTCAGCAGTTTAGATCCACGAATATCCCGCCTGGTGAGAATCCAACCGAGACCTACCATCGCCTAAAGGGGCTCTACAGACGTTGGGTCAGGCCGGAACAGCATTCCAAGGAGGAAATCGGCGAGACTATCATCTTGGAGCAGCTTCTTCGGATGCTTCCAGTGGAGGTGAGGACCTGGGTAAAGGAGCACGAGCCAGTGGAGGGTCTTCCTGCAGCCAGGCTGGCTCTACAGTACCAGAACGCGAGGAAGGGTATCTCCACTCCACGCAACATCGGTACACCTCAACGGGCATCCTTCCAGCGACCTCAAACGGGGCCATGTTGGGGGAAGAGCAGCCTTGAACCTTCAGGTGATGTCAAATCTGTCCCAAACCAACGTGGACTGGGTAAGAACCTTGTTTGTTTTTACTGCCAGCAGCCAGGACACAAAGCTTCTGTGTGCCCCATACGCAAAGCTAAAGTCACAGGCGCTTGCTATGCACCCCGACTTGAAGCAAGTTCTAGCGGGGACATGGCTGTGAAGACTAAACTTAAAACTGTGATGGTCAATGGACAGCTGGTAACAGCATTATTGGATACTGGTAGTTTTATGTCCCTGGTTAAACAAAGCCTGGTACCAGTAGGTAGTATGGACTACAGCAGAACCGTAGACATTTCGTGTGTACATGGTGACAAGCATTTTTATCCAAAAAGTGATCTTACCATTACCATTGATGAACAACCCTATCTTATGACAGTGGGGGTAGTTGAACATTTACCTGTTGATGTCATTTTGGGGTGTGACTTACCAGTGCTTTTAGATTTGCTACATGACAATGACAGAAAGACTGATACGGTTGTGGAAAATCCCAGAGTATTGGATACAAATGTAAATGTTTCATGCCCTGTTAGTACCAGAGCCCAAACAAAAACTGGTGTCCAACCGCTCCCAGACCTCGACAGTAGTCTGTGTGACGGTGGCACTAAGGGGCCAAGGAAATCACGCCGCCAACGGCGCTTTGAAAAACAACTAATGGTATCTCCACCGGTCAGACAGGATTTGTTGGGTGAGAAAATGTGGGATGTACCTGAAAATATTTCTGAGTTGCAAAAGTGTGATGCAACATTGAGACCTTTGTTTGCTAAAGTGACTGAAGAGAATATCAGAGATTGTGTGGGAAAAGATATATTTATGATTGAGAATGATGTGCTTTACTGTGTTTCGGTTGAAGCTAAACGGCTTGTGATCCCAGCAAAGTGTAGAGACCTTGTCATGCATCTCGGACACACACTCCCATGGGCAGGACATTTAGGTCGCCACAAAACGTATATCCGGGTTAGTTCACGGTTTTATTGGCCCTCAATGTACTCTGATATTCAGAAATACTGCACTACATGCCCCACATGTCAGAAAACTTCTGCTGCCCGCAGGTCTGACCGGGCGTTTCTGCAGCCCCTGCCAGTTATCTCTACGCCATTTCGCAGAATCGCCATGGACATTGTGGGCCCACTCGTGAAAAGCAGCAGTGGTCATCAATACATCTTGGTCGTATGTGACTATGCCACAAGATTTCCAGAGGCATTTCCCCTCCGCTCCATCACCGCTCCAGCTGTGGTGCGTGCCTTGGTTCAACTCTTCTCCAGGGTGGGAATACCGGACCAGATCCTAACCGACCAAGGCACAAACTTCACCTCCAGGCTGATGCAGCTCCTCTACAACCAACTGGGCATCACCGGACTCAAAACCACCCCGTATCACCCTCAGACTGATGGTCTGGTTGAACGATTCAACCAGACGCTGAAGAGGATGCTCCAGAAGTTTGTAGACGATACAGGGAGGGACTGGGATCGCTGGCTGCCCTTCCTGCTTTTCGCTTACCGGGAGGTTCCTCAAGCATCAACAGGTTTTTCACCGTTTGAGTTGTTGTACGGCTGGGATGTTCAGGGACCCCTTGATCTTCTCCGTAAAGGGTGGGAAGCCCCTTCAACCACGACCAGCGACAAAGGAGTGGTCCAGTATGTGTTGGAGATGCGAGAGCGGCTTGCAAAGTATCTAGAGGAGGCAGAGGTCAACCTGCGTGAAGCTCAGAAAAGCCAGAAGACTTGGTATGACCAACAGGCTCGCCATCGAGAGTTCCAGCCAGGACAGAGGGTACTGCTACTCCTCCCATCCTCAACCAGCAAACTCCTGGCAAAATGGCAAGGCCCCTATACCATTACACGGAAGATGGGTCCGGTCACCTATGAGGTCCACCAACCAGAAAAAAAAAGACAAAAACAGATATACCACGTAAACCTTCTAAAAGAGTGGAAAGAACGACCAGACCAGTCCCCTGGGATGGCTATGCTGGTGAGGGAAGTAAACCTGGAAGACGAAGAGGATGTTGGGCTGTTACCTCCTGAACCGCCTGTTTCTCCAATTCTGGCTCATCTGACTCCAGTACAAGCTGACCAGCTTCTCCAAGTCTTCAAGCAGACTTCATCACTGTTTTCGGCCAGCCCTGGAAAAACAACAGTGGTTGAGCATGTCATCCGCCTGAAGGAGAGTCAACCGATCCGCCAACGACCCTACCGTGTACCACAACATCTAGTGGCAAAGCTGCAACAAGAGGTGGAGGAGATGCTGAAGCTGGGTGTGATTGAGCAGACAAACGCTGAATGGTGCAGCCCAGTAGTAATTGTTTTTAAGAAGGATGGGTCTCTTCGCATATGCATTGATTTTAGGAAGCTGAACTCAATCTCAGAGTTTGACGCCTACCCAATGCCAAGAATTGATGACCTCCTGGAGAAGATTGGGGCAGCAAAATACATCACTACATTGGACTTGTGTAAAGGCTACTGGCAGGTTCCTCTGGAGAAGTCAAGCCGACCCTATACGGCATTTAGGACACCAGCTGGCCTTTTTCAATTTACAGTAATGCCATTTGGTCTCCATGGGGCACCAGCAACCTTCCAGAGATTAATGGATCGGGTTCTCCAGGAGTGTGGATACTGCAGTGCTGCGTACCTTGATGATGTTGTGATCTACAGCAACACATGGGAGGATCATGTTCAACATCTGACACTGATCTTGGGAAAGATTAAGGAAGCTGGACTGACTCTTAATCCTTCTAAGTGTGAATGGGCACGTCAGGAAACACGTTACCTTGGTTACCTACTAGGCCGAGGAGAGGTGCGACCACAAGTGGATAAGGTTGAAGCTATCCAGAAGTGCTCTCGACCTCGGACTAAGAAGGAGGTACGGTCTTTCCTGGGGCTAGTTGGCTGGTACAGGAGGTTCGTGCCACAATTTGCAACCATTGCTGCACCACTCACAGCGCTCACGAGTAAAGATCAGAAAAACCCGGTGACCTGGTCTAAGGACTGTGAGACGGCTTTCACCAAGTTGAAGACCTTGCTGTGTTCCTCACCTGTCCTGAAAAGTCCAGATTTTAACCAAAAGTTCCTGGTTCAAGTAGATGCATCAGCAGTGGGCCTTGGAGCGGTTTTGGCGCAAGGAGATCTTGGTAAAGAGCGTCCCATCCTGTATCTGAGTCGCAAACTACAGCCACGAGAAACCAGGTATTCCACTGTGGAAAAGGAGGGCTTGGCCATCAAGTGGGCATTGGAGAGCCTGCGATACTACCTGCTTGGAAGAGAGTTTGACCTGGAAACAGATCACCGTGCCCTTACCTGGATCAACTCAATGAAAGATCAAAACAGTCGCCTGACCCGATGGTATCTTTCTCTTCAGCCGTTCAAGTTCCTCATCCGACACCGATCAGGAAAGACGAATGTGGTGGCTGACTACCTGTCAAGGTTTCCGCACATCGGTAACCTCCCGGAAGAGAGGGATGATGTGACGGAGCAGGTCCGTCACTGACCGCGGCAACAGCACACACACACACACACACACACACGCAGCGCGGAACAGTGACAGCTATAAAGCAGACACGTCATCCTCCAAACCTTTCCCTTCTGACAGCGGTTCTGTGTGCAGATAGTTAAATAACATAACCTCTCCTTCCTTCCCCAGTCATAGCGCAACCAAGGGTGCACACTTGGAAGCTCTAGTGGTTAATTGGCATACATGCAAAGCACTCTTACCTGCAGTCGTCCCATGTAGGGATGAGGAAACGGGGCACATTACTTCCGCCTTTTTTATAGTTTATTGATACCACTAAATGGTCACATGATGTGGGTAATTTAGATATTTATTATTCCTGGGGGAAAATAAGTGTTATTTGGGGTTGATTGAATTTAAAATAGGTAATTAAAAAACCTATAAATTAATGATGGGGATGACAATGTGTGGAATGGTTTATTGAGAAGAAACTATTCTTTGGGAAAAATAAATCAGGAGATTGATGACGCCCAGTAGGAGGGGCTTTAACTTTAAATACAGGCTGCTATGGCCTAGTGGGGAGAGTTGGTTCTGGGTTACAGAGCAGGTAACACCAGGTGATGACAGAGTTGGTCTGATGAGTCACAGAAGGACTCTATTCAACTTGGTTTTTTTTGTTTGTTTTTGTTTCATTGTATCTATTGTAAATAGTATTTTCTCATCATTGTTTTTTCCTGTGCTACACCTTTGGAGGCCGGCTGTAAATAAATTCAAGATCACTAAAATCTTCTGACTACGCCTGTGTTTTGCCCACTCTTTGGAGTGTTTTTGGAAGGACCCCACGACAGGATGCATCAGTGTTTCCTAGGCTAAAGGAGGTTATAAAGGAAGCATTGAGCCTCCTTAGCTTTTAGAGAACAAGAATACTCTTCATCATGGCCACCACCTAAACACTTCTAGGGGTGGAGGAACAGTGATAGAGATAGTAGGCACTATTCGTACGCAGCCTATGTTTTCACAGGGTTAAATACAGACTGTGGCACTGGCAGGATTTGATGTTTCTTGTGCAATTAAATACTTTTCTGTAAGTTCGAGATGTCATGGCAACTCTGAATATATAGCAGAATTTACACTTTTTTTTAACGTGACTTTTGGCGTGTGATTCCCAACCTTATCTGTCCTCTTTTACTCTCCCTCAACCCCACCCACACTATTCCTACACACACACACACACACACACACACACACCCTCTCATTCCATCATCCGTGCCTGTACCAGCCTCCAAATATTGCAGCGATAGGTGGGCTGAATGAGAATGATTTCTTTGTAATTACTTTTCATATTTAGAGCAATCCAAAGTGCATGCATTATATATGTATGTTTCACCACGTTCAGGATTAAACTGTTGCGGCGAAACTTTGCCTAAGGGTAAAATACGCAAATGCAATTAAATAAATCCTAATGGAGAGAGAAAAGCCCTTTCCCTCGTTGTAGATGTTGTTGAAGGAAGAAAAAAAGCCCCCTCGCATTAAAAGTACAGTTCATTATTCATCAAATAATGGGAAGAAAAACATCTTTGGCTTTAATTAGGGTGAGCTTACTTCACACCTGTGTCTTCAAGTGCCCTTAAAGGACAAAGCTGCAGAGAATAGCAAAATAATGTTATTACCTTTCATTGCAGCAGTATACACTTGGCAGTGTTGTTTAATATTTCATCTTGTGACATATTAGCACGCAGATCGTTTTCTCTCCTCCCTCTGAGGGATGAGCCAGCGGAGGTGCTTAACACGAATCACCTGTTCTCACTGCCTGTTCAGCTCTTAGCTTGATTTTCCTTTTTTGCTGTATTACACATCTTTTGTATCTTTGAAGCACGGATCAATAATTTGTCATCTGCTGTCAAGAGACGAACAGACAAATAGATAAGAAAATAAATGGAAGCGAGGCCAATTACAGTAGGGTGGATCTTATGCCTGTGTGTAAGAGGTCAGAAAGCTGAACCACGGACACACACCTGCCACTAACAGCCCACGCTGCCTTATCAGAGCTGGAGCTGCACATCAAAGAGACACGACTGTTCTAGTAAACTTTGATTGTTCATCTTTCAAAACCTAAGATATGATTGTGCATTTCAAGAGTCAATCCGGAATCAGAGTCCTAACGACGCATAAGGCAGGAACATGAAGTCACCTTCCTCCTTTTGTCATGCTTCATCTCCAGGGAAAACACACAAAGACATTGTGATGTGTATGGATTTTTTATTTAAATGGTACTAAGACTTTAGGGGTGACGTGCGTGAGTATCCTGTGTGTAGATCTGGAGCAGCAGACGACGGTAATTGGAACTGACAGCAGTTCGAGAACAATGACTTAATAACAACAGTGATAACCTGCAATAATAATCACAGCTGCAAAGCGTGCTCACAAAAAAAAAATCCCAGGTATACCAAACTCCTGCAGACGCTAACCACCTCATTTCACATCACTGTCTTTTGCTCTTCATCCACTGAGCAAGTATTTCCTCTGAGCTTTGACACCAGGAAAACACACGACACATCTGTGGTGGGGGTGTGACACATTGGAGAGACTTTGTGTGTGTGTGTGTGTGTGTGTGTGTGTGTGTGTGTGTGTGTGTGTGTGTGTGTGTGTGTGTGTGTGTGTGTGTGTGTGTGTGTGTGTGTGTGTGTGTGTGTGTGTGTGTGTGTGTGTGTGTGTGTGTGTGTGTGTGTGTGTGTGGAAGTCAGTGCTGTCGGGAGTTCAGTTTCTCAGAAAAGTTGCAGACACAAATATGGTAAACACACCACAGCAATCAACTTCAATCGAAGGCAAGTATTTATTTATTTTTTCAAACCAGGGGAAAAAAAAATAGTTAAACTCACTGCCTGTCTAAAGGAAGCAATACATGTCAAAATAAATTACCATTAATCGCAACAATTTAAAAAAAGAGAATATTGGGCATTCTTTCACCGGCATTTCACGTGTAAGAGACTTTATTTTTGTACTCTGTTTTTTTTATTTCTTATTTTAAATGCAGATGTGTGGCAATAACAAGTATTTCTCTTCTACATTTAGGGTTTTGTGTATATTCTATGACACTGTGGGGGAAAAAAAGTCTACATTTAAAACACATATATATGTTTTTTGTATAGTCCTTTACTATCAACCTGATTGGTGACTGTAAATAATCTATCTGTGGGGATGTACCGTATGTCTGTGTTTGCATTCTGCACCCAAGGACCCAGGTATGAAAAATATAATTTCATCTAAAATCAAATCTATCAGATACAAGCTCAACTGAGAAGTAATATATTTAAGAGTAAGAAGCCAAACTGGGAGTCTTAATGTATATTTCTATGACTTTATGCACGTATTTGGGAGCATGAGTTTTTGTTAGTCATGTGAGTGTCTAACAGTGTATTTTTGCTCTCCACAATAAACCGTGAATTTTCACAACATTTCTCTTTTGTCTTTCACCCTTGAACTGACGACTAAATACAGCACCAACTTTAATAACTGTAATGGCATAAATAGCATGTTAAAATTTCAACCTCGATGCTGTAATTTCCGCAGAGGTATTTTAATTAAACATAAGTGTGTAAAAACACAATTCTGAAGAAACATCATATTGAAGAAGCTGTGTGCCGTTCCATTTATCATTATGTCAAATATACAGACCGCTCACAAGAAGAAGAGTCTCTCTTTTCTCAATATTTCCCCACCGATTAATTTCTCAATTTGATTAAGTCAAAACCTAATTGCATTTGAGTCACAGAAAACATCTGTCCTCAGCTTTTTCAATAAGAGCAAGCCGTCAGAGTGCGATTTTACATGATTACATGCCTGTCACTCACACTCTATTACAGTCTGCTCAATTTTTGTGAAAGACTGAGTTTCTGAATGTCTGATGATCACTTATTGTGTCGATGGATAAAAAAAAAATATAAGCCTCCGAGCTGCCATGGATGTTTGAAGAGCTGTTTATTTCATTGCGGTAATTGCAAGAAAACATACGGCTCAATTTTCTTTCTTTTTTACTATTTTTTATTAATTTTCCATGATATACCAATTAGATTTGTATGAAAAATTGTAAAAAGATAGTAAATATAAGTGACAGGCAGCCATATTCAGAGGGAAACAACATTGGCAGCTTGCTGCTGACAGATGAAAGAGGCGGTAAAAAGTGTTATCATGGCTGGAGAGTACTCAGAGGAATGCAATGAATGGACACTATGGGGTCACTCTGCTTACTCAGCCCTGGGGGACAAATCTGCAGTTGAGGTATCACCTGCTTTAATAGTGACACACACACACACACACACACACACACACACACACACACACACACACACACACACACACACACACACACAAACCAAATAGTAAGCCCATTTTGCTTAGCTTTTTTTTTTTTTTTTACTGTTTCAGTGCTTGCTTATGTGAAATACTAAAACCTGGAAACATGCCAGAGTGAATTCTGCCCCGTACTGCATGCACAGGCTGTAATATCACCAAGTTTATTATTGTACCAGTTGTAAGAGCTACTATCTTTACCAGGGAGCAAACATTTATTCCTAGTTATTGTTTTCTGGAGTTTTATTGGGCTTTATTTTCTAGCGATTAGTTCCTACTGCTCGGAAACACATGGAAACCAGTTGTACTTTTATTTTTTATTTTTTGAAATATAGTTTTTTAAAAGGTTAACTCATTCAGATGTAGCCTACGTATAGGATCATAACACAAACTATGCACATGAAATAATAATGAAATATTTATAAACTTGTAAATATGCAGTAGGAACTACTCGCCGTTAAATAAAACCCTATTAAACCCTGGAAAACAATAACTAGGAATAAATATTAGGTGCCTGGTGAAGGTAGTAGCTCTATCAACTGGTACAATGATAAACTTGGTGATATTACAGCCTGTGCATGCAGTACGGGGCAGAATTTACTCCATCTCTGGTAGCCTATGTCTCTGAAATGTTTTCAGGTTTTAGTATCTCCCCTTGGTTACAGTGTTCTAATATCACAACCAGCTTCTTCTAGCTCATTCTGGCTCTCATTATCCAGAAAAGGGGTGAAAAAACACGACAAAAGATGTGCTTTAAAGTCCCAGCATTGGTTTTATGCACAACCCTGTTCCTAACTATTTAGG
Source organism: Gouania willdenowi (assembly GCF_900634775.1). NCBI lineage: Eukaryota > Metazoa > Chordata > Actinopteri > Blenniiformes > Gobiesocidae > Gouania > Gouania willdenowi. The sequence continues at coordinate 21,977,744 of NC_041053.1, forward strand.
GTCAGGGCAGTGCTTCTCACAGGATGTCCCATAGTTCTTTGTTTTTGTTTGCAAGTGCATCCTTTTTGACGACGAGCGGCTTTCCTTACCAGAGAGACAAAAAGTGACTCTCCCTGGATGCTCGGAATAATCACATTAAACTACCCATACAACACAATTCCTCAAAATGTTGCTTCAGTTTTCTCAATAATGCTACTTTAAACAATGAGAACACTTGTTCATGCGGAGCTATCAAAGTGCAGGGATTGTCCCTCGAGTGTGCATTGGCATCACTGATAGCTAGTGCTAAACCTTTTGTGAGGAATGCAATTTCTCTTGCCCTCACATTGGCATGAGCTTTATTGTCCTTACAATAAATAAGAAGAAAAATGCAACCCTTTCGCTTTCAATCCGCTTGTTGTCGTTTTACTTTGAATAATAGGTGTTTAGTCAGTCTATATGCATAGTATGCATTTATTTTTGGCCACAAATTCACTTTTAAGATAAGGCAAGACTAGGCAAATTCATGTCTATTACACATTTCATAAACAAGGCCAATCATTGTGCTTTACCTTAAGAAGAAGTGCAACAGAAAACATTGATCTGAGTTTTAAAATCAACAATAAAAACAGTAAATACAGTATGAAATAAGCAATAAAACATAAAATCAACAATAAATGGAATCAAAAGTCCCATCTCAGTCATAAGCAGCAGAGAGTTCCACTTCCAACTCTGGGCTCCACTATCTGACCTGTGTCCATAGATCTGAGAGACCTGCTGGGTTCATACCTGATTAACATCTCACTGATTTACTGTATTCTGGACCAGGTTAGCTAAATAGATTGTAATACTTCAGTTTTTTCATAGATGTTTATCTCTAACTTTCATAAATTATGTCTCTTTCTTTTTTTCCTCCTTACCTGCACTGGCCCTCGGCTCCGGCGTATCTGTCATTACGTTAATACTGTATATGACCTACATGTGGTGCAACGTCATCATTACACTATTGTCTGTATGTGGATGCAACAGCACAATGGACAACCAGCCTGAAAACATGGGTCACTTTGATTTGTTTTTTTTTTTTTTTGCTTTCATTTAAAAAAAATAAATAAATAAGCTCTAACAATAACAGAAGGAATCAAATATTTAATGTAAGCTGTGGATATATACCAGGGGTCTGCAACCTGTGGCTCTGGAGCCTAATGTGTCTTTTTGACTCGTATGCAATGGCTCCCTATAGCTTGAAAAAAAAACTATTGAAATAAATAGCTGTTTTGTTTTTTTTTTTTACAGAAGCTATTAATGATTAATGACAAATAAAATCAAGATATGACAATTAGTTACCCTAAAATAAATGAATCAAGTTACTTTTTGTTGCCTTTCAAATACATGTTTAAGAATTTCATGATGCAAGATACTGTTTTATTTCATTTTATTTTATTTTAAACTGTTTTTAAGTTGCCATTTACATGATCAATATAAATCAAATCAAATTAAATCAAACATTATTCTATATCATTTTAACTGTATATAATTTAATACACTGTATTGTCTTCATTAAGAAGGTATTTTTCAGCTCCAGGAGGACTTTAATCCAGGTGAGATGAGGTTAAATGGCTTCTTTGAGAGTAAAAGTTGCAGACTCCTGATATACAGTATACCAATAATAAATAAACACATACTTTTCTGTTAAATTTTAAGATTTCTGAAATGTTTTATGAAATAAACTCTTTTTTTGTTATTGATTGGCATTCACTAAATGATGATCAATAACTACCATTTACTGTATATATTAAAAAAGTGTCCTTTATTGCCAGCCTACCAACAACCTAAGAAAAACAAAAATGCGACTGCCATGATAATATGGGGAAAATAACCATTTCAGTTATTTGACTGTATTCAAAAGTGGCACATATTTGTTTACATGTCTGACGTGTTCTTTAGCAAACCTATACTAAAAAACATTCAACTTTGAAACTGTTTAGGCAATCTTCATCTTTAATAAAATGTACACATACATTTAACAGACCAAGTAGCAGCATGCTTGATGTTCAGTGGGCAACTATTTTAACTCAAACACACATTTTTTTTCAAGCCCTTTGAATTTGAAACATTTGATGACAAAATATGTTTAGTCGGTGGACTAAACATATTAGTCCACTGACTCGACAATGAATTGTATCCGATTGTTTAACATTATGCAAAGAAAAACCTGAAAGTAGTGTCTTTAGATCTGATCAAACTTTTCACTTCCATTGTTAAAGCAATCAGTTATATACTGATTATCAGAGATGTATGTTTCCCATTTTCTAGAATTCAGTCTCAAACCAATAAAGACCACAGTGTCTTATTTTCATGTTCACAATAAAGGTTTCCATTACGCTCTAATCCCACGCTCTGGGAAGCAGAACAAAATAGATTTTCACTTCCTGTCTTCAAACTTAAAACCATAAACGATTTCTGTCTTCTCCTCTCCTGTTGTAGTCAATGCATCAGTATTATGGGTGAGGTGTCATCTAGGATTGAGTTATAGAGTCCTCAATCACTTAAAAAGTTATAAATATCTTGTCATTCAGGGTGTGAATTCCTGTCAAACTGTATACTCTTCAATAGCAAGTCGTATTATACATGAACCAGAGACAAATAGTTAAAGGTACTGTGGACGATTATTTTGGCATCAACTTCTGGGTGGATCATCTAGACTATTGGTCCTCCGAGTTGTCAATCATTTTGATGATATGTTTACGTAAGGCCGTCGTACGTTGTCATGCTCATGCCCGGTGCGCACCGTGTCCTTTGAAAACAGATTTTCAGACCGGGTGGAGAGTCTGACATAGTGGGAAAAGTGCAAATCATCTTTTGGAAGGTAAGACTTTATGATCGATGTCGACAACAACTTGTCAACAGAGCTGTGCACAAGGAAAACTGGGCTCGTGCACACTCTGACACACACACGTAGGCTTTCCCTATTTAAGGATAAATGCTCGAGGACATGAATTAAAAACAGTAAAAGCTTAGTGGAAGAAAGAAAGAGAAATAAACCAACAGCATGTGGTTATATATAATGCATTCCATATCAGGCATGATGATTATATTAAACAAGTAGCATGAAAGTACAATTTTCTGTTTCATTTTTAAGGATTTAGTAAAGGATTTGATAAATTCCTTATGGTACCCCTAATGACCTGAAAAATATGAACTGGGTGAAAAAGTCAATAAGAAAAATACAACATTGTATCTACATTATCTATTTATCTATCTATCTTCTTGAACATCCCATAGGACGTAATGGACATTTGTCAATTTTTATAAATCCAATATAATTTTTAAAAAAAAAGTTGAAGGGGTCAAGCACAGCACAGACCCATAGTTAACCCACAGTTTCCTAACTAATTAAGGTCAGAGGAGTGCTTCTCACAGGATGTCCCATAGTTCCTTACCAGAGAGACAAAAAGTGACTCTCCCTGGATGCTCGGAATAATCACATTAAACTACCCATACAACACAATTCCTCAAAATGTTGCTTCAGTTTTCTCAATAATGCTACTTTAAACAATGAGAACACTTGTTCATGCGGAGCTATCAAAGTGCAGGGATTGTCCCTCGAGTGTGCATTGGCATCACTGATAGCTAGTGCTAAACCTTTTGTGAGGGGTGCAATTTCTCTTGCCCTCACATTGGCATGAGCTTTATTGTCCTTACAATAAATAAGAAGAAAAAATGCAATCCTTTCGCTTTCAATCCGCTTGTTGTCGTTTTACTTTGAATAATAGGTATTTAGTCAGTCTATATGCATAGTATGCATTTATTTTTGGCCACAAATTCACTTTTAAGATCAGGCAAGACTAGGCAAATTAGAGTCTATTACACATTTCATAAACAAGGCCAATCATTGTGCTTTACCTTAAGAAGAAGTGCAACAGAAAACATTGATCTGAGTTTTAAAATCAACAATAAAAACAGTAAACACAGTATGAAAAAAAAAACAAAAAACGGCATAATATCGATTCCAATTGAAAATGCATTCTATTCAATCCTGTGCAGGGGTCAAGCACAGCACAGACCCATAGTTAACCAGCAGTTTCAAACAGTCAATACTTGTACATAAAAAAAAGAAAGAAAAAACTTTATAAGGTGGCTCACATTTATACCAATGACCCTTCAGCTACAACAGCTCCACAGTCTGTAAAAAAGCGTCCTGCTGAAGAGAAACGCAAAGGTTAAAGAGCCAATATCAAAGTGCTTTACAAACACAATCTACATTCATTCACATTATAGCCATCCTGGTGAAGGAAAGTGTGGAGGTTCATCAAAACAACCCATTCACAATGTAATTGCCTCAGTTATAGGATGACTCACTCTACTTCCAGAACCACTGCTGGTCGTGTACCTCGGCTGATTAAATTGAACATTTTCAATTAAAAAAAACCCAGTTTCCAGCTAGCTGTGTGTGGTAGACAGACGCTTGAAAACAGTAAATCCAGTGGTCACTTTCGAAGTAACTTTAGTTTTATTCGCACAACCTGTAACCAGTGGCGCCTGGCCAATAGAGGGTGCTAGTTCCCCCCCCCCCCAATATTTTTTTATTTATTAAATTTTATTTTTTTAGTAAATATTTTTTAAATACACAATAATTCATTATTTTGAGCACAGTGTGTGTTTACATTTTCAACGACATGTCATATACAAAGTAGAATTATAATTTTACACAAAAACTGAAAAGTAAATGGTGATTTCTTCACAGTATTCTAATTTTTTGAATTCCTGTTTTTGTGGGTTTCATGAGCTGGTAGCCCAAATTATGTAAAAATAAACAAACAAATACTTGCAATCATTTAAATTGTGGGCCCGGAATCTATAATCTATGAAAGTTTAACTTTTTGAATGAAATTATTGAAATATTTGTTTTACGAGTCGCTGCTTTTACTTCTCAGAACAACACGTAAAACTCAGTCAGATGGATTAATGATTGCGCCCTAACCCAGACCTTTCCCATAACAAGCCACACTACAGAACTCACTAACACATGTTGTCCCTTAGACGTAAAAAAGTCAAAAGTGGCACATATTGTGCAGCTGTTTGTTAATAAATGAGCCTGTGTAGCATTTTACATCAGCAAATTTAACCCAGAATTGTCTTTCTGGTCAGACTTCATTTGAAATAAAATTATCAAGATTTATATCATATATCACCATTTTGAGAAAATATATTGAGATGTATTATATATATATATATATATATATATATATATAAAGAATATTTTTCACCAGCTGCCACTGTCTGTTACTCTGTTGCAGATTGGAAAATGTTGCAGATTGCAGACATTCTTTCCCCATGTTATGCCTATTTTCACTTGCTGTTGTTTTTGTTGATTTAACTCCTTTTGTGTTTGTCTTCCTAACAGCAATGAAAAAAATACATAAATTTCTCTTTTTTTTTTATTGAAAGCTCTTCAAACCAAATTGGACTCTTAAGCCTATAAATGCTCAACTGATCTTCAAGCATCCAATTTTAATCAGATGCTCGGTGCTGATTGATTTACACAACATGCTTTTTAATTATTTTTGGAAAATATAAACATGGAAAACCAAATCAAACATGCAGATGTTGCAGATGCATATTGTTGTAGTCATTCTGCACAACAGTACAAGCGATGACTTTCTCTGAGACGTGATGTATTTACCGTGCCGATTGAGGTCACATTCACACAGTGCTATTTGCCACAAACACATTTCAATAGCAATGTGTTTCTCAATAAATAATAATAATAATAAAAAAAAAAGCATAAATCAATCGAATAACCTCAGAAAAACCTAAATACCATCATACTCAACAATTCACTTTTTGGAATTTTAAGTGGTTGGTACATCAACTTCTAATCAAAAAAAGCAACATTCTAGGCATAAATTGTGTGCTTTCCAGTTTATTTATTACACTTACATAACACCAAATGGTAGTATTTGGTTCACTGTCAGGGAGGCAATCAATCAAGTCCACGGTTTGATGATCAGCAGTCTGGATAAGAGCCTCGGGGTCAGTGAAGTTCAGCTTTGCCACATACTCATTCATGTTAGCAATATTAAAATGCTAAACATGTTTTTAATAAGTTTGTGGCTTGCCCTCTAAGTCAACCAACTGTGCTTTGAAGCCTGTATGGTAATAGAAAATGGACAGAAAGGAGGAGTTTAGATTAAGAAAACATTAGTTTAATATTAGTGGTCTAAACTCAAACAGTAGAAACCAAAAACTGGAAATGAAGCTAACAATATTAAAGCAGGGCTCTCCAACAGGAGGCTCGCAAGCTACGGGTAGCTTGCTAAGCAAATCCAAAATATAAAAAAACCTCACTCATAACAAACTCTATCTACTCACTACAACTCTCCAGATCTATCTAACCACCACTCCCTCCCTCACCTCAAAATAAATATCGACTAATCACGTTTGAGTAACAAAACGAAAGCTTAAAAAGCTAATTTTTCTGAGCTAAATGTAAACGCAAATAAAGAACAAACGTAGATTTTATTTTAGCAGGACTGAAGCTAGCAAACAACTAAACAATGAGTGTGGCAGGGTCATCGAATATAAAACAGAAGGTTTGCCAATTCCATCAAAATTTGTTGAAAAGACAGGTGTGTGTGCTTGGTTTTGCGGTACGAGCGTTGCAGTCGGGAAGAAAGGCAAAGTGGAGCGGCACTTCACCACACTTCAGTTTGCCCGAGATTTTCCTTCTGGCAGCAGCCTGCGATCAGCTAAGGTGAGCAAGCTGAAAGTGGGAATACAACGCTAGCAATCGTTCACAAAACCAGTGAAGGGAGTTGAGGCTGCAACTAAAGCGTCATTCAAAGTGACCCATCATTTAGAAAAGAAAAAACCTTTTTCAGATTGGATTTTTTGTTAAGGATGCAATGACTCATGGTTAATTCTTTGTTGAAAAATCACAAAAATGGCCCTGAAATCCGGTCTGCTCTATCAGAGGTGCAGTTTGACACAAATACCATGGCAAGGAGAGTTTCTGCGCTCTCGGGGGAAGCAAATGGGCAGGTGGAACATGACATAGGTACAGGGGTAGGGCTTCAGGGGGGGCTGGGAGGGCGGCACGCCCCCGGCGTAGGAGGTAGGACTTAAGGGAGCCGGGCCTCTACCACAGCTCAGGGGAGCTGGAGAAGGTGGGCCCTCCCATGAATTGTGCTCAGAGGCGGCCAGAGTATAGGCAGTCACCCATCATGCAGATTTTTACAGGGGTTATATAGACCATTTTGTGTGGCGTATGCATACTAAATTAGATGCATGTGCTCGCAGGCTCGGTGCAAAACAACAGGAGAACTGCTGAGGCGATGGTGTACTGGAGCGGACGATCTCAGTCTGGATCCAGTAAAAAGTGACCATAAAAAGCTGTGAATGGACTGATATGCAGACGTGGGACAGTGAGGAGGAGACTTAATGTAGAGATGGAAACTCATCCATTGAAACTGATCAGAGAATGCGGAAATACACAAAAACCTTCTTTAACGGGAGTACAGCAGCTCACCTACCTGCCCGTTCATAACAAGTGGACGAGTTCGCGGAGCGCAAGGCTCTACGTATGCCCTTCAAATAGTGGTGAGTAGTTCTATAGTACTTCGTATTGAAATAGTGTTTGTGAACATGTGGGCCGCTGTGTCAGTTTTACTAAACTTTATAGCTACTGATACAGGCTCTGAGTTGAAATGGTTAAAGTGGGTGTCAAGATGATGCTGTCATTATCCGTGGTGCTGAACTGCTTTCAATTTGTGTTATTTTGATATTAGTGACCATGTAGCCTAATGTTTTTATTGTTCTCTTGTTTTGTTATACTTCTTCGTGGTGCCGAAGCTTGTAAGCCCCACTGTTGCGGGCATGGGTATATTGTAAAATTTTGTTATCATGAGCTTTATTATTTGGGTGTAAAGGGCCCGGTCATTTGCCCCGCCCCTCTGATTTGTTGCGCTAGTGCATAGGTACATGCAAATGGTTTTTAATTTAATGTGATGAATCAGTGGACTCAAGCGACACAGCTCAGATGGCGGTTTTTATAAGAATGGCGTTTGATGACTTCTCCGTTAAAGAGGAATTTCTCACATTGCTACCTTTGAAAACAACATCAAGAGGTCAGGAAATTTATAACGTAGTGAAGAACTACTTTGCCGAAAAGAATGTGCGTTTAGAAAAATTAGCGTCAATAACATCTGACGGATGCCTGGCCATGACAGGGAGGCATAATGGCTTCATTGTAAACTGCAAAGACACGGATTTTCCTCGTTTTTTTAACTATCGTTGCATCGTCCACCAACAGTCCATTTGTGCCAAAGTCATGGGTTTTGAACATGTTTTGACACCTGTTATAAAGATGATACATCATATCTGAGCAAAGGCCAAACAACACCAAAGTTTCAAGTTACTTTTGGACGAACTGCCATCAGAATATGGTGATCTTTTGCTGCTTACAGAAATCAGATGTATTAGCAGAGGAAAAGTCCTGAATCTTCTGACAGAGATCAAAGCTTTCATGGAAGCAAGACATGAGGATACAACTCTGCTGTCTAACACTGAATGGCTACTGGACCTGGTAATTCTAGCAGATGTGACAGAGAAATTACACAATCTAAACTTTAAATTGCAAGGCAAGGGGAAGAAAATGAGTGACATGATTAGTGCTGTCAAGGCTTTCAAGGCAAAACTGAGCCAACAAGTGAAGAATAGAAGGATGCAGCACTTCCCATCTGTGCTTAAAATGCTGGAAATCACGCTGCATCTGGGACCATGGACATCCAGAAATACATAGACCGCTTAAACAGGCTGGGTGAGGAGTTTGAGAGCAGATTCACAGACTTTGTGAGGCTGGAGCCCTGTGCCACATTTATTTCATACCCCTACATGGATGTGGACAGATGGGTGAGATATTCAGTCTCAGTGCTGTTGATTTGGAGATGTTGTCAGTCTGCAAAATGACATCCAGTTGAAGTTGCATAAGTCTGCTGTTGATTTCTGGAAGCTTGTGGATGCAAAGAAGGACCCCAACATGAGCTTAGGAGCCATGAAGTGTGCTACCCTGTTTGGCTCAACATACCTATGCGAATCTGCCTTTTCTGACATGAACTTTATCAAGTCCAAGTTCCGAACTTGTCTCACTGATGCACACCTGGATGACTGCATCAGAGTGAACCTCTAGGGATACGTACCAGATTACAAAGCCTTGGTCAACAGCATACTGCAGTAAGGCCATCCGAGTTTCAGGAAAGTTTGGTCACGCTATCCCGGCGCTGCTTTACCGAGTTCAACTGTAAAGAGACGCAATGACTTGTGGAGGCCGGTGGTGTGTTCAAAGATAGCTCGTAAAAAAAATAAAAATACTGCTGAATGATACACACCATCATGTTTTTGTGTTTTTAATTCAAATTTTGCTGTTATACACTGTAGAACACTTTTTAAAGTGTCTTGTTTCTTTATTTAAAGATAAAACAATTCATACAGACGTATGAGAAGCAAAATTGAAATATGCTATTAACAGAGTATGATTGTGGTTAGTAATACATACTAATAAAACTATGGCAAATATTAACTAAACATTAAAATCACAGTAGTAAATATTTTAAAATTTATTCAAAAACATTACAATGCTGCAGTTGAGGACACTACTATTACTGTGATACATTTAATGAGACTTTACTGTGAATTAAACATAACTGACACTATCAAAAAGGCATCAATATTGGCTGCAAATAGGCCAATATTAAAAAAAAAAAAGAATAATAAAAAAAAATTGTAGTGGACACTTTTCTATCTCTGTGATAAGTTTCTTGAATTTTTACTGTCGAATATTAAAATAATCTTAGGTTAAAATGACCAAAAAAGAAATACTGTACATGTTCAAAAATTATTATAAAATCAAAGACAAAATGTCAAGACAAACACACTACAGTGTTGTAGTGAACATATTTGGGAAATATTGGCAGCAGGTTTAGAATGCACAAACCTAATATTTATAAACTTTTTTAACTCATTCAAAACATGTAACAAAAATGGCTTTGTTTTTAAATGTCTGCATTTATGAATAAAAAAAAATGCCAAAGTTGAAATAGGGTAGTAAAAAAAAATTGACCTTCATCCTTAAATTTTAAACCAAACTTGAACAAAGTCTTGTGATGGAAAATCAAAATCCTCCATTATGTTGTCATTTGTTGAATTTAGGGCTGCTAAGGGAGAACTGATCGCCTTTCCGGTACGAATCGTGTGTGTACTGACACACACGTCATAAATCTTGGGGTTTAGTTCATCTTTAACATTTCTTAAAAGGAAAGCATTTCACATTTGCATAAAATATTCATAAGGCGTGTAAGTACAAAATATAAGAGGAAAATTTTAAAGTACACAATGTCACAAAGAGAGTCAATGTGTTTTTAGGATAAACTTATGATAATAAACCAGGCCACGAACAATAGAGTAAAGATAAAAGAATACTCTCCTCTTCAAAGATAGAATAAAAGATCAGCCAAATTCTGTATTTACTCTACTGCTCTTTACTGGCAGGGAGGTGCTGCAGCATTGTAATTTACCTCATTCAAAATATGTTTGAGTAAAATGTCGTTTTACTTTGACGGGAAGAATTAGCAGGTACATACAATCTGAAACTCCTTCCTACTCCTTTTTAAGTACGAAACATTTGTGTTCACGTGTCTGTGTGCGCACACAGGCTTTGTGTAGGTTACACTGAAGTGGACACTGAAAATATTGTTATATAGATTTACAAATAAACCCAATCATATAAAAAAAACTAAAAGAATACAAATGTAAATATATCTACTACTTGAAATGAATTCATTATATATATATATATATATATATATATAAAATGCATCATTTTAGACACAATCAAGTATTAAATCTAGTAAACTGTACATAACATTACATTGATTTATCGTTATTACACCTTAAATCATGTTGGAGGGATGTCTGAAATTGAGAATTAGGATCAGCAGCCTCACGTTGGAAGAAATGACAAATATAAAACAAAGCTTGTCAGTCTAAAGAGGATCCAAGATACATATACTTTGAATAGAAAATCAGTGTTTTCAAGCATGTGAGCTGAATGTCATTTTAGCCAGATTTAGGGATCACGCTAAGTGACTGCACCAGTTTTGTCTGGATTTTTAATGAGTTAAATTTTTTCAATAGAGCTATTGTTCTAAAGCAAACTAAATGTGTTTGAACTCTGTGTGTAAATGACCCATTTCACTGCTTTGCATTTTCCTCTCTTTGTTTTTCTACCACGACTCATCAGTAGACATGACCATGAGACTTCCTGCAGAGAGGAAACCATGGCCATGAAGAGAAACTCTGCTGTCACTTTTAGATTGTGTCTTTGCAGGGGTTCTCTCTCATTAAACTGGTGTTCAAACTAGGTCTTTATGAGATGCCGCGTCTGCTTTGCAAAGTGGCTGACAAACCTTTAACTGCTCAAATTCAAGTCTTATCATCTGGCCTCTGTCAGAGGACGCGGTTTGGGGAAATGCCTTTCTTTTTCTTAATCCCTTCCCACTCCTCCTTACCTTATCCATATTTCATGAAGAGCACAGGAGGTATGAAATTGTCTGAAACTAATCCACTGCTGGATATTTAGTCTCAGATTAAAATCACTTGCTTCACTGCCTCAAAATTTAGTTCCTATTGATTGCCTGAGTCCAAATATAAGGCAGGAATGTATGGAAGATTTTTCTTTCCCAAGACTTTCTGAACATTTACATGAACGGTTTTTCTGCTTTAAATCCATACAAACGGTTCCAGCCACTCAGCATTTGTCAGGGTTTGTCAACTCAGCACTGCCCCTGGTTTGTTTAGGGTTACACTAGTCTCATCTGCAAAATGCTTATGATTAAAAAATTATTTCATCAAACCTGAAGAGGTTCTCCAAATATTAACAGTGACTGCTGTAACAGCATTTCTAGATAAAGATATACCAAATATATGTGAATTGTATTATTTTATTCGTGTTATTCTGGAGCATGTCACTCCATAGCTGCCTGGAGGTAAACTGCAAGTATTTTATTAATTGGCTGAAAGAGGCCTGTCTGTCAATGACATAAAACAGCAAAAAAAGCCTCAAATCTCACATGAATTATGTCCTTCAGAAATAGGTTTATGTTATGCATCTACATTCTTTTTCCGAAGACCTGTTTTCCATTTGTTCCTCAAGCAATGTGCCTTTTGGTCCAAATTTTTCATTAGACTGATAATTTATATACAAGCTGGAAAATATGAAATTGCTCAAAGTCAGCACATGTTGATCCAAGGTAGGAATAGATGTATTATCCCACTCTCAATGTAAGTATGGTATTCTTTCCACAAAGTTTTCCTGATCATGTATATAGGAATATTGTTTAATTTCATTTTATAAAGAGACTTGGGCTTCCTTACATATGGGATAGTTTTTGATGGACCCTCCCTTGGCTGGAATGGGCGATTTGTTTATTTTTCCGCTCCACTATGGTTGTGTTCTGACCGATAGCGGATACTATTGGCCACTGGATACGTTTGTGGTCCACTCTGATCTGCCGAACAGTGCAGCCCATTAGCTAGGACCACAAGATCACAAGATAATAAGAATAATCATCCTTTATTGTTGTAAACACACAGGCATGTATACTAGCGGAAACAAATCAGAGCCGGGGCGGGCCCTTTACACCTAAATAATGAAGCTCATGATAACATAATTGTACAACATACACATACCCGCAACAGCGGGGCTTACAAGCTTCGGCACCGCGAAGAATGACACCCACTTTAAGCATTTCAACTATAGAACTACTCATCACTATTTGGAGGGCATACAACAAGCCTTGCGCTCCGCAAACTCGTCCACGATGCTTTGTATGTCCATTTTCTTTGCTCTCTCATTCTCTATGGACATCATGGCAAGTCTACTCAGTCTCTCCTGCCCCACTGTGCTCCTCAACTGGTTTTTAATAAGTTTTAACTTGAATGAGTGGGACACGTGACTGACATGCACCCGCATACGCTGTGCAGAAACCATGTTGTTTACATATGTGATGCTTGAAAAATTGAAAAATGGCAATGAATGAACCACTGTTAAGGCTCAAAACTAGTTTGTAGTATGTAGAAAGCTTGTCACCTGAGGATGTGGTCGCTTATTTAAGGAAACTCACTATAAAATACAGGTGAACGATTGGGGGACCCATGTAGCATTCTTGAATATGAGTGGTCATCTGATGTGTACTCCTGGCCCGATGTTCAATGGCCAGATATTTATAAATATCTGATAGAAAAACCTTGTGTATAAACCTGAAAGCATTAAGTCGCTAGATGTTTATAACTACTTGTTATGAACGGGCAGGTAGGCGGGCTGCTGGATCCTGTTAATGAAGGTTTCCGTGTATTTCCGTGTAATTCTGATCAGTTTCAAAGGATGAGTTTCCATCTCTACATTAAGTCTCCTCCTCACTGTCCCACGTCTGCATATCAGTCCATTTACAGCTTTTTATGGTCACTTTTTACTGGATCCAGACTGAGATAACACTCCGTCCGCTCCAGTGAACCATCGCCTCAGCAGTTCTCCTGTTGTTTTGCACCAAGCCTGCACGCATGCACCTAATTTAGTATGCATACGCCACACAAAATGGGTCAATATAACCCCTGTATTAATCTGCATGATGGGTAACTGCCCATACTCTGGGCGCCTCTGGGCACAAGTCATGGGAGGGCCCGCCATCTCCAGCTCCCCTGAGCCGTAGTAGAGGCCCGGCTCCCTTAAGTCCTGCCTCCTAGCCGCCCTCCCAGCCCCCCCATGAAGCCCCGCCCCTAGGTATGTATACAAATGTGAGAATCCCTGATGTGAAAATTTTCAGTTTCTAGTTTTGTACAATCTAAATCGATGTGAATTTATGCACCATCGGATGCAATCGGAGAAAATAGAACTCCTGCGTATATTTCCGACGGAAAAGTCTGATGTAACGATCCAGTGCCAGACCTGATATGCAGTGTGACAAGACTTACAGGCTACATTCTAACTTTAGACCCAAGTGGCTCAAATCTACCTATTGATCTACTATTTCAGAAAGAACGAGAGTAGAAAATTAACAAATACAAGCATTAAAAATATGAGGATTTTATTATGCTTATTTTTAGTTAAAAATCATCAAAGAAAAGCCCTCTGAGAGCGCAGACCTCTACCAAGTCATTTCTTAAACCACAATGCACTATTTTATTTAAATGGTGCCACATTTATTCTTTTTTAAGATTTGTCACAAATGCGTAAAGAGTACAACACAAGTACCGGGCGTGACATGAACACAATGCACTTCCCTATCACTATTACATTAACCATAAGCCAATGCAATAAAAGGAGCAGGCTAAGGCACAGCTCACATCCACCCATATTGTGACTTCCACGAGTGGTATTTTCTCATTTTTGGTAACTTTGTCCCAATATCAACATTTCCTGAAAATGTCATCCAAATCCATTCATAACTTCTCAAGTTATCTTGCTAACAGACAGACAGAGACAGACAAATGCAGGGTAAAACACAAGTACAATGACTCAGCTAAATGTATTAGGTAGCAGTGTTGGGTAAGTTACTTTCTAAATGTAATACATTACATATTAGTTACTGTCATTTAAACGTAATTAGTTACATTACAATATTACTGTCTCTGAATTGTAGTGCTTTACAGTACTTTTGAGTTACTTTCACCAAACTAACTGCAGAAGTATGACGAGCATTCTAAAATGCTAAAATATAGTTTATTGCAGCTGATTATATATCCAGTGGAGGGTGATGTGGTATAACATAAAGTAGTGTTGTAGTAGATAGTAGACGGGTCTTGAGACCAAATTTTAAAGGTCTCGGTCTCGCCTCGGACTCTGAAGCATTTTGACTCGGTCTTGTTTCAGACTCGGGCTGCCCGGATTCAGGATTTTCCCTCAAAACCGTACGAGACCAGCACTAATTCCTGCTATTTTTAAACTTTTTTATAATGTGATAATAACAAGGAGAAGAACGGGATAAAACAATCCTTTATTCATTCTTTAATCCACCCTGTATAATGACCCCAACCTTCCTTAATGTGACTGAGACGTGTATGACACACTAACACACAAGCAGGAGAGAGAGGCGGGAGCTAAATACAGTATGTCCGCTAACGTGTTGGTTGTGAAATCTGGTTTCATGAATCACAAATACTACATTTGTAAAAGCACAGCAAAGAGGAAACACTCTGTGGTGTGTAGGTGACCAGCCATGTTATTTCTTGGCAAAAATACTTTTAAACACTTGCTGTACATTCAGCTGACATAAAAATCTTGTTTTCAAATATGTAGAAGAATTGTGAATTTATCAGGAGCAGTTTTAATATTTTAGTAAATTTTTTGCAGGCAATTTTTTTGTCCGTCAAATATATTTAAAAGAAACTAAAGAGAGAATGTTATTTAACTGTCGAGCCTTGTCATAATTTTATTTATTTATATATTTTTTTAAATTTAAAAAAAAAAGTTTATGGTCTTGGTCTCGGCTTGTCTCGGTCTTGGTCTTGACTCGCTCTTGGCTCCCAGAAGTCTTGGTCTTGTCTTGGTCTTGATGCATTCTGGTCTCGGGCAAGTCGTGGTCTCAGATAGTGTGGTCTTGAACACAACACTAACATAATGACTGTGTAGGCTACTAACAACTTAATATAATAGGCACAGTGAAAGCTCATGGTGCAATACAATAAGTAACAATGACCGTCAGAATCACAAAAGCAGACAAAGTTAAAGTCTGGAAAGTTATGATAAAGATATTGTAAATATTTATAGTCTAGGCCTATTCATATGACACACAATAGAGCCAGAAACAACTATAATGTGACCTATAGCCTTATGACACGAGAAGACTCACAATCTCTTTCTTTTTGTTTCTATTCTCTTTTAATTAAAGCTCACAGCACAAAGCTGGCATGCACTGGGATTGATGACCTTTTAAATGTCGCATGTTAATTTACAATATCTGTCAGCTTTTTCAGTGCGCTGTTTTTTACTGCTGCTAACATTGTAACACTATTTTATATGAGCGCCTAATACAAACCAGTCACAAGATAACACAACCACCAATCAAAATGTAACACTATTTTCTGAGCCTTCAATATAAACCAGTCTTGACGTCTATAAATAGAAACAATAATTAAGTGTGAAAACAATCCAGGGAAATGTATCATTTTCAACTGCCTTCAAAATGATGGCGGCGGCTCCGATCAGTTTTTAGCTGCCAGCTAGCAGCATTTCTACTGTGAATGTCTCTACAAAAACCACTTCTAAACCAAAAACTTCTACATCGCACATTTAAGAGCAGGTGTCACGTACTGAGTTTGTGTTGCTGTTTGTAATAATAACACGCTAGATAGCTAAATGACCCAGTGACCATACTGTATGGTATGGTACCACTCTCTATGACAACGTTAGTTTACCTTGTCATTGCTGGCGTTGGTGGGGATTTTGCTGACAAGCTTTTTAAAAGCCAGCGATTCCACTGTTGACAGAGGTTGCATATCCATCACATACTCTGCTACCAGTCTCCTCACTCCTCTTTTTTCAAGTTGCACGTCAGAGCGAGAGAAACTTAAAGGGGACATATCATGCTAAATCCACTTTTTTAGCCCTTAAATGCATTTTGTTGTATATTTAGAGTGTTTAGAAGTACAGAAAAGTTCAAAGTAGTCTCTTCAGGTGCTCCGTAGATATCTTTATATTCTGTTTTGGTCATATTTTTCAATCTGTTTCGAATTTTCGATTCTCTATTACGTTTTTTGAACAATAACGTCACAGTATTTGCAGCGGAACTGCCAAATTAGGACATCGACTCCAGGCCCAACACTTCGAGCAATCCGCCATTTTTATTTCTCGCTTTTATTTTGTAGTCCAAGCTCAAGGATGCCAAAGTTATAAGAGGATAAGTCAAAATGTTTGGTTGTTGGATGTAGTAACCTACACACTTCATTACACCATCTCCCAGCATCAGAACCTTTTCAAAGTGCCTGGTTGAGTTTTATTTTTCACGGAAATGTACCCACATCTGTGGGTAAAGTAATTTTTGTGCGCGCGAAGCATTTCAAGGATAACTGCTTCTGCAACCTCCGCCAGTATAAAGAAGGATTTGCCGAAAGACTTCGTCTGATTGAGGGTTCAATTCCTTCTATCTTTGGAGACGACTAACAGAGCACTTCGATAAGCTATAAATAACGCTAAAAAGTGTGATGATAAGACATCCCTGTCATTGTTTTGTTAGCATTAGCAGTTGCACCGTCTTCATATGTTAGCGCTGTGTGCTCGTTTAGATCCTTGATGATATGGCCTACGTGATTTAATTTAAGTCTAAAGTTTTCATTAGTCATTTCATTTTGCCATTTTGTCTCTGAAAAGACTGTATTAAAATGCATTTCATGACGTTAGCTTGGCGCTAGCGTTAGCTCGGTGCTTGTGTTAGCTCACTTGTTAGGGTTCTGCAGGTTCATCATCTTCATTTTCATTTCGCTCCGCCGGGTCAGACTCTGGCTCTAACATGTAAGGCTGGATGGACAAGTCTTCTGTTGTTGACATTTTGTGAATAATGTGTGAATAAACATTTTTTGCGGTGCTAAATAATCGTATCTCTTCTATCAAAGTACAAAAATGGCCGAACAGGGTGGCACCTATGCAACCTGGAGAGGGGGCGGGGTATGGAGTGTCTCATTTGCATTTAAAGAGACCGCACCAAAACGATTTGCTCTTAAGCACATCAGAAAAGGGGTAGAAAAGGGGCCTGTGGAGCTATAATAATGAGGAATTCAGACCCAAGCATTGCAGTTCCACTTTATATAGACCACAACTGTATGATTTATATGTAAAAAGGAAGGATTTAAAAGCATGATTTGTCCCTTTAAAGGTGATATCCGGAGTTTCTGAGAAATCTATGTTTATGTGTGATTATTTTGAAATTCATAAAAATACCTCACTAGTCTTTTACTATGGTCTACTGCCGATGGTCATTCATATACATTAATGTATATAAGTCCCTCCTTCGTCCTATAGACCCCTATACAAATGGAAACGATCACCGACTGCGCACAGCTAATAAGCTTAGACTTCATGTTCTTGAGACTGAAAATCAAAGTGAATGCGGAACTGTGCACAAAAACAATGTCGCTCGTAAATATGATTTTGGCTCTTCCCTGACCCATAGACCTATATTAATGCAACTCAATGCGACCTTGTTATGTTCCACGATGAGCGTGCATAAAAGTAGAGGCGTGGCTTCTGGTAGATTGCAGAGGCAGGGGGAGAAATTGGAGCTGTTTAGGGTGGGACATCGAGATGTTTCTCAGAAACTCCGGATATCAGCTTTAATTTCTGATGGTTTGACTCTTTTCCACACTTTCGTCCTCTGCTCTCTTTCTCTTCGTCACGCCTGCATCTCTCTCTGTCAACTTGGTGTTAGCGTGGCACGGGTCCAGGTGTTTCTTCACGTTTCTGGTGCTGTTTTTCACAAATCAACGTGTGTTACTGAGATTTGTAACGGGTATAATATTACCGACATTTTATTAGTAATGCGTTACATTACTGCGTTACAGCAAAAAGTAATACATTCTTGTAATTGCGTTACTTTTGTAACGCGTTACTCCCAACACTGTTTCGTAGTACTTCAGCTGACTCAGCATTGCCTGACGTTTTTGTTCTTACTTTCTACGGCTGGTTTTCGGCATGTTAACATCCACAGGCTTATTTAAAACAGGCAATGTCGACACATCAAACATGTTCTAATGTTCTAATATACCAGTGTCATCACTGTATCTGTAGACAGTTAAACAAAGGGTAAAACATAACCTTCTTCTCTGCACTTGGTGGAGGTAATAATGATGATGGAAATTAGTTTCATTACAAACATGAGCTGAAAATACAAGGGTCAGTCTTGTGATGTGGCAGGAGATGACCGGAAATAAATATATCCTGGAGGCACTTAATACCGTTTTATTCCACTTATTTACAAAATGAGATTATTTAAAATGTGCATTAACACTCATTTATTCCATCAATATGCCCTATAGTGGTTTTTATCTAGTATTTTGATCAAAATGGGTACTTGGATTCATAAATGGGAAAAAAGGGGTACTTGAGCCAAAAAACTTTCAGAATTACTGTTATAAATGATACAAACGCCAATATTTTGTGTTGTAGGAGCTGTGATGTAGCAAGATCAAACGTAAACAATGGACATAATGAGCCTGGAAGAAACTGTTGATGGCTATGATTACACAACAAATTCACAATTGACACACACATGCATAAAAATGCTATTATCATTTAAGTTTAATCTTCAACACATGTTGTACCAGATCATGGTTGTTGTGGAAACAAACAGTATGAGTCTACAATCAACACTGTCAGTTCTGTTGAAATATCTCAAGCCTCTTTTAGCGAAGTCGGCAGATATCAAAATTCAATTTAAAATGTGAAAGTGATCTTTTGTCTTGCAAAGGGAAGTGCTGCCCAAAGGTACAATATTAACTAGAATCACTGTGGTTGATTATGTAGTCTGACCTGTGCTCCTCCAAAACTCTGCCATTACTGACATTTTCTGAAAACTGTGTTTCTTTCTGAATTGAATTTTCTGGATGTTTCAGCTGAACTGGCAGCAGAAGAAGAAAAAAAACAAGAAGGTTTGCATGAAGGCAGGATGCGGGTGTTGTGTGTGGGTGAGGGTGTGGGTGGGTGGGGGGGTGGGGGGGGGGGTGTGGTGTTTCAGATTTGCGCTGGTGCTGTTTTTCTGCAGGGTGCTCTCAAACACACCATTCATGATAATCAATTGTCAAGAAGCTAAATATGGAGATGTGCTGATGCCTGCCTGCCAGAAAATCACATCCCAACTGCCTGGTGCCAAAAACCATCCAGGTGAGAAAGTGAATGACACACTGAGACTGTGCAGAAAAAGTCTGAGGGAGAAGCATTTTTAGGGTTTGGTGGAAGAGAGTTTTGCTCTTCCAGTTTGAATTTAATGCATGTTCGTGTAAAGAAAGTTTCAATATCAGTGAATATTGAATATAAGTATTTTAAATGAACGCTGGGTACATGAATATTTAAAGTTCTATTGAACAAAGAAAACATGTATTTTAAAGGGGGGGTTTATGTCAAATCAAATTTTTCAAGATTTATACCAAGTTACTATGACATTCCCTCATTAAAAACATGCCTGGAGTGTTGCCTTGGTTCATTCATGTATGTTTGAGTAATCTTTAAAAACTCTGATGGCAGCCATTTCAGGTGTAGATTCGCCTGAGTCCTCCTAGGAACGCCCCCACCTCCCGGAAACACCTCTGACCTTTCGTCACCGCCCACCGCTCCACAGCAAAGCCCCTCCCGCCATGTCTCTAGCAGGCAGCAGCACAGTGCTTTATTGCAAAACATAGCTTCATAATGATGTATGCGATTTCATAGCAACATGTAGCTTCATATTGTATCATAACTGTTCTAAGCCAAACATCCAGCTCCAAAATGTAACTATATATGTTGCTTTTAACATAAAACTAATTATTAATCAAACGTTTAGATGTTGCCCTTTATGATAAAAAAAAAAAAAGATTGTGCATTTTATGTTATAGTTGTGATTTCATTGCAACATAGTTTCATTATATATTGCTGAATTGCAAAATGTAGCTTCAAAATTACGTATATTTATTTATTTATTTATGACAAGAAGGTTTAATATTACTAAGCTGACACTTCTATTCAGAGCCTCTGAACTCTCTCAGGTTTGTCGTGGCCATTGTTCACAAAGTAATAAAGTGTAGCTCCTTTCCAACAGTCAAATTAAAATGCACCGAAGATCGATAGTAGCTTCAATGCGTGTGGAGGAGATGCGTTAGTGTTGTGATGACGCCACAGACAGTGTGCTGAACGGGCGTGTCAGAAAGGGTAGGAGATTCTTAAAGAGACAGAGGGCTATTTCAAGGCATTTGATAAAGCCATGCAGCCATGATGCGAGAGCAAATTTATTCAAGGCAGTTATTTTAATTTACTGCATATCTCTCCCCCCCCCCCCCCCCCCCACCTTTATACAGTATAATGGCAATAAGGTATCAGCAACAAATGCACAATATTATCTTTTTTTTTACATTAACATAAGTGAAGAACTTTCATGTAAAAAAAAAAAAAAAAAATTAAATTTAAATGTACCCTTCTGCACATCAAACAGTCAGATTGATTTTCAGGAACACTAGGAAGTCTATCATATGCAGCGTAATACCAGCCCTCTCTTCTCTGAAGATTTTTCCCTCTACAAGGAGCCTTTAGAGAAAAACACTGAAACAGGTGGGAGACCGCATAGATGTGAAGGAATCAAATCACATCCACTGTTGATAGTTTGTTTGCTTGGAAGCTTAGGATAGCTTAATTCAGTCTTTTCTTCAGCTTCCACAAACACCCGTCCCCTTTAACAACACTGTTTAATGTTCTTCTTTTTTCTTTTTGTCACACAGCCACTCAACAGCTGTCACCCTGTGAGCATTATCTTTCACGCAAAACACTGATCTGAGAACACGACATGAAGAAATGGTCCTTTTGGATCACCAAATGTATAGTTTACATTACATACATGCAGAAAATCAGGTCTATTTGGAAAACAAAAGAACATCTGTGAGTACGTTACCAAATGTACTCAAATCACAGATTGTTTTTAATGAAATCCAGCCATTGAGTCGAGCTTTGGAATTGATTGGAACATATTCATGCCAAGAATACAGGCTCAGTGACTTTTTTTTTTAGACAGATTAAAATATTACTGGGACTTTGGAGTTTAATTTGTGTTTTTTAAACCTCTGACCTCATATTATATTAATTTTTATATATATATATATATATATTGTATTTTATTTATTTTAGATTTTATTCTAACAGAAGTACTAGTAATCAATGATCTATGTCTAAAATCTAAATTACTAACAGGACTTCAAAGTGATTTGCGCACACTTTTTTTTTTTAGGAAGGTCTACATGTCTTCCATAACCACCTCACAGGAGGAACAGAAAGGAGGGACGTGTGGATAGGTATTGATTTCATTTTAAACAAAAATGAATAGAAGCAGCAGTTCTTTGTCTGTTCTTTCATTTATGTTTTTATTAATTGCCTATACATACTGACAATGACATCTGTACAAATAGGGACAATGAGGAAAAAAAGAAAGAAAAAGAGAGTGAAGGGGGAGATGAAGAAAGAAGAAAAGAGTGACAAAGATCCTCACACCAAGATATCATCTATAATAGAGCCACAACAACGAAGATAACAGCTACAATACACTGATACAACAGTGATCCGCAACAACCGCAGAAACTGTATAAACAACAAGAAAACCAGCAGTACACTCACCCTGAAGACAGACACACCGCTGCGTGCACACACTCACATTGGCTACACACCAGTCCCAATTGACTGTTCTGTAAAGCCTCACAGAACATGAAGCTTGAAATCCCATGAAAAGACTGAAAACTAAATTAATTAAACTAATTAAAATAAATAACTAAACAAACAAACAAAAAATGAAATAATATAACAAATATTTTCTTTTCCCAACATCAAAAACCAAATAAATTGACAGCTTCTCAAGCACTCACAACAGTTACTATTTTAAAGCTAAGAAGCATTTTTTTTTTTTTAATAAAATGTGTTAACATTAATTAAAAACACATCCTGATCCTTACAGTCACATCAGTGTGGTGCAGCTTAGAGACAGCTGCAGTCATGTTGCTATGTATGGATGGAACCACAGTAGCTACTTTCAGTTAATTGTAATCTATATTTAAGCGAATCATGTACTGGAACTGATGACATTTGCACCTTTCACATTGAAGACTGCAGTGAGCACAATTTATTGCAACCACAAAGTAAGTAAGCTATATGTAGAATTTGCTGTAGAGATTTTAAACCTACACTATTTGCACTGCTCACCATTCCTCTATCAGCTACACATCCAGGACCAATTCACTGTGGATGCCTTATGTTTATTTAACGTCATTACTGCAGTGATAGTGATACTGTACAAATCTGCAGCGTCATTATTTACCTTACATTTGATCATCCATGACAAAGTCAGTTTGTAGCCACTATTTGTGGTAGTTATTTGCTTTTTTACTCCTTGCTTATTTACAGGAAAAAGTATAGTAGAGCCAACCTAATTAGCATAGCACATATACTGTAATAGTCAGTGTGTGTATTTGCTGTGCTTGTACTGTTGATGAGGCCTCTGCTGTATAACAACACTACTACTGCTGTTGTTTGCTATGCAATAGCAGTCACATTGGAGCACAAATCCCAGGAGTTTGTTTCTAATATTAAAACATCACGTTCAATCGGCTATCATAATAAACTATGGTGCAGAATGTTGTGCACTCTTATTTGTTCCCTGAGGACAAATATATCTAAATAAACCCCCGAGTGATAACTTCCATTTTAGTTTACCTGAATACTGCAAACTCCCTAGGTAATGTTCCCTCTTCCTGAACTTTTATTTTCTGGAAGCAGTGTGTGTCCCCCGCCACCACAACTCAGGTGTTGGGAATAAAGTGGACTTGCCTGAATGTACAAATGGAGGTCTGGTGAGAGTCAAATTCCCAGGTGTGATGCGCTTTGTTTAGAATCTAGATTTTATTAAGGAGGAAAGACTCTCGAAAAAAAATTTTTTACAGCAATGCTAAACTATCTTTGACGGATAACAAAAGATCTGGCAAGTCAGAAATGGGCTAACTTGCTTCCTATTCCATTTTGAGTGAAAAAGAAAACAATTCATCATTTATATGCCTTGTTTTTATTCATTTTAGCACAGTGTCACTCTCAATCACTGCACACAAACTTCAGAGGAGCCCTGAATATTTCCTGCAGGTGTCATTGTTCTGTACCATCTGTCGGAATCAAAACAATTCCTTCCCTTTTCACGATGGCATTGGATGCTCATCAAGTGCATTAATTGTTAGTGTCTGGAATAATAAACATTAGGTACTCAAGCATTAGCGTGAGATGCACGCAATTCAAAACATTCACAAGGTTGGAATGCAGTATAACGTGTATGCACGTGTGCCAGGAGAGCCTCTTTCATGAGTACAGTATGCACTGCTGTGCACATTTTGCGTGACGGGACGCAGATACGTAATGGATGTGTAGCGCTTATATGCACTCCCGGGAAGCGCACGTAGAGGACAATCAGTTCTCGCAGAAGTAGACAAAAGAGAGCTGTAATCTGACCATGCATGATTTACTGCAATGGTTGAAAGCAATCAACATCTGACCAATCAGAGGAGTGCGCTTGTACAAAATGCTACTATCACTATTAATATCACTCCCAGTGCACAACCAGTTGATCCAGCTGATTAGCTAATGTAGCCAAAACCTTTACATTAGCAAGAACTTTAAGGTAGCCTGCCTGATGTAGCCAACAACGTTTAGACCTACATCTAATGTCTTTTCAGAAATCAGAATCAGAAATGTTTTTAATGGCCAAGTACAGTTTTTAGGACAGTACAAGGAATTTGACTTGGTAGTCGGTGCGTGAAACAAAAAACAAAGAAAACAAAGAACAAAGAAACAAGCCAGCAAAACATTAAACAAAGAAACAACCCGGCAACAATAATAATAATAATGATAAATATAAATATAAAGGATGAGGGATAAATAAAGGATGGATAGAGAATAAAGGATAAATAGGATATATATACAGTGCAGCACGTAATGTCTTCCCCTTCTTTTCATTAGCTGTAGCCAACAACCTTTATATTAGCAAGAACTTTACAGTAAGTGATGTAGCTAATGTAACCAACCTGGTCCCGCTGGAGATTTCCTATAAAAAAAGAGGGAGTTTTTTCTTCCCACTGTCGCTAAATGCTTGTTCATGTGGATCTTGTCGAGTTCTTGCTTTCTTACTATGGACTCCATATTGTGTTAAGTGCTTTGAGATGACTTTGTTGTAATTTGCGCTATATGAATAAAATTGAAATTGAAACAACCCAGTGCTTAATTTGGGCCGGATTTTGCCGGAGCAGGATCCGGCACCTCCCAGATTTTGACCAGCGCTTATTTAATCGGATCCAGCAAAAATAAATAATAAAAAACTTTCAACACCTTTTTTACTTTTAGATGTTTAATTACATTTTTAAGTATTATGTTTGGACAGCTGTGTCTTTTTTGAGTTGAAACCACTGGAAACCACAGTGCAAATGTGAGGAAGAGAGAGGAAAGTCAAGCCCAACCCCAACCTACAAGGGTGATTTTGCGCAAAAATAGTTTCTGTAAACGCTGAAGATGGTTGAAAATGGCTAAAAAATGGAGCTTTTTTAAGCCAATGAGTGAAGCATGAGGTATAGGTTATTTCTGTGGAAATTGTGGAGGAGAGCAGCAGCAGTAGCAGTTAGCTTAGCTAGCAGCACCTGGCCTGCACCTATCCATTGGACATGAGGACTCTTGGTTTATCAAAGACAAGGCAGGCCTCAACTGTTAAATATGTTAAAAAGTTGTGAGGATACTAAGTTATTCATGGCTGTTTTTTTTTTTTTTTTTTTTTGCCTTTATTGACAAATAAATGGTAAGCACGTATTTTATTTTAATTTTCTGCTCTTCTGCTCTGCTGTTGATTCATTAGATGAGTTGTGGCCTCACGTGATGGGTGTAAAAGTTTGTTAATATTTTGTATTTGTGGGTTTTTGTGTTCTGAAAGTTTAGTGACCTCTGTGGCTAAATTAGCAGTGATGTTTGTTGCTGAAACACGGCAGATTTTGACAGCTGTCACATAGAGAGTAAGAGACAGATGCTTTGTAATGAGCTTCTTTAATGCTGATTGTTTTTTTGTGTTCACGTGATATTATTGGCCCATTTAGTTAGCAAAAGGCCACTTTAAAAAAATTATTCCTTGACATTTTTGTCTCTTTCTTAGTGCCGAAACAACACCAGGAGTTTGATCCGGGACCTGATGATTTACGAATTAAGCACTGCAACAACCTTTTCATTAGCTAATGTAGCCAAAAACCTTTTCATTAGCTGATGTGGCCAAAACCTTTACATTAGCTGTAGCCAACAACCTTTATATTAGCAAAAACTTTACAGTACCTGATGTAGCCAACAGTGTTTAGGCATAAATCCAGTGTAGCCAAAACCTTGTATGGCTAATTTAGAATTTTTTTCCTTTTGGATTTGTGTATATTCTAAAATAAAGTAAAATGTCAAAACATTTTCGATTGCTGTGGCGTTGATAGGGAGTTGAAAGGACACATTTTGTGTTCATCTGTTGTTTGTGCTGGCTCCCTCAGGGTGTGTATTGGACAACAGTTATGCCAGTAAACTGGAAGTATGTAAGCGCTCAGCAGTTTGGCAATTATGACAGGTTGAGCAGAATTTGTGTTTTCACTGTAAAAACAAGGAGGAACAAGCCAAGGATAACAACAATCAGAATAAATGAAAATGTCACCAGGGAGGGACTGGAAATGAAAATTGGCTTTGGACTTTATTTGTACAGCAGTGTTTTAAATGCAAAAATATTCCCATTAGCTAGACTTTTTGGGGTTTGTTTGGTCTGTGAGTTTTGAAATGACTACATTTTCAGCCTTTCAGCTCTGTGGATGATGAAATGATCAAGAGTTGCTGCTGGCACAGTTTACCTTGTGAATATCTGCATTAAATCAGTCAGACACGGAAAGAAAATACAGCATATTTTAAAGCAAATGTATTTGATTAATGTCACTACTATGCATGCTTTAAAAGTCTAACAGAAATAACAAGGAGAAATCGGGTAGTCCAATGATAAGCTAGCAAACACAAAACAAAGATGCTAACTACAAGGCCATACTGCTCTTTCTTCTAGTGACTTAAGTGCAAAAATGCTTGATAATGGGAGTCTTCTACAGCATATGATGGAAGCCTGTAAGAATAAGATGTATTTATTTTTTTAACTTTTGAGTTGTTTCTGCATTTTAAACGAGTCTGCATGTAATTATTTTAGTTAATTATGTTTTGTTGAAAAGCACCAAGAAGCTTTCATTTTCAAATGTACTTTCTCATGAGTTTGTGATTAGAGATAAAATCCGATTGAGCTGAAATCTAAATACATACTTACCCCTGGGTATTTGATCTCACAGACTGCCTGTGTACAAAATGTTGTTATGATTAACCAATTCGAGACAGAGCTGATGTAAACCTCGAAATTAGATAAGAAAACACTGGCAGCAGAATCAGATCTGCAGAAATCTGGGGGTTGAGTCTGTTTGAAAATAGCCGGGGCTGTCTGCATTATATCTCGCTTAGACAACAAGACTTATGGAAGTCGAGTGTATTTTACCAAACCAAATCATCCTTGATTAAATATTGCTTAGTTTGACTATTGGAAATGTTTGTATTGTAATAGATAAAAGTCAAAGATCATAAAGCTTACATTGAGCCTTTCTTTGTCTTTATCCAATTGTTCTATACTGCAGCGAGTTTCCACCACAGTAAAGTGGTGCACTACTATGTTTAGACTTGATGCCTTTTTCTCCTCTCAGCCTGCCCTTTCTTCTTCTTCTCTCAAATGAACACCTGAGTCCAATCAGCTATCATGTGGAGAGGGGAGAGAGAAGTAGATAAAAAGACAGGGGGAGAGGAGAGAATGGAGGCATAAATATTGAGTATTTTGGTATAACTAGTGATTGTGAGATGAAGCCTCAATAGACATCAAAGTAAGAGGTGATCTTACGAAACTTCATGAGAAAGCGAATCCACCTACTGGCCAGGTGTGTAATCACAAGCAGCTGTACAGCATCTTAACTACATAATGTGTGATGCATTCAATTCTTGTCAGTGAAGGCTTTTGAGAATGACTATGAGTTACAAAAAAGTATGAGCAAAAACGTTTTCTAGATAAATTGTCACATATGTGTATAATAACCTTTTGGAATATTCTGTGTGTAGTGTATATATTCACAAAATAGTAATATTATAAGAAACGGCAGCTTGTGTGATGTTTTCTGTCGCTCTTAGAAAATGACATTGGCCTAAGCATGCAGAGGACAGTGAAAGTGCTTGTGGAAGCAGGAAGAAGACACTAAATGTGTAGCTTGGACAAATGATGTACAGAACAGGGTAGATTTTATTCTTTTTTTGTTTTCAGACATATAGGTAATGTAGCACTTATTTGTGTTATGCATGCACTTGTTCATACCTGCCATGTTGTGAAAACATAATTGAGATCTGGTTTGGACACTGAATCCAACATCATCCATAACACTGAAGGACTGTGTATCTGAATGCAGTTTTCATTCAGCTCTTGGTTTCTGGTGGCTTTTAAAAGAGAATTCATACAGTGTCTGTTGCCTGTTTTTATTTGCACATCAATAAAAGTCTGCATGAAAAAATGTGATGGCTCTTTTGTAGTATTGTAATGGTTACCTTGACTTGGTGAAGCTCTAGTTTCCTCCTTGCCTTACATTGTATTAGGGTCTCACCTTTGAACATCCCATCTTTAAATATAATAAGAAACAATTCTTGAAAAGCAAACCTAATGCAACTGAAATAATGTCACAGATTTAGCTCTAATCGAACTCTAAACTGACTGCAGTTCTATTAAAAACCCATACTTTGAAATGAGCCTGAAAGGTTTATGTTGCTGTCATCATTTTCAGCTCCTCCCTTAAATGACATAAGCCTCAATTCTGGAAATGCTTCCTCCATTACTCGACACATTCTCATAACATCAATAGGTATAGGTTTAGGAGTTGGACACTGCTGCATCTATGACAGTTAATTCAACGTCTATCTATCTATCTATCTATCTATCTATCTATCTATCTATCTATCTATCTATCTATCTATCTATCTATCTATCTATCTATCTAGGTTCTGTTGTTCTACTTTTCATGTCCTTTTAATTAAATCCAATACAATACAATTCTAATTTCTTGTCTGTCCTCTTCTGACAGGCCTGAAATGAAATCCTATTTTGAAAGGAATCGTAATTCACATGAGAGATGATTAGTAGTTCATTGTGTAAATGATGAAGTAAACTTAATACTATTTGATGGTATTATGGTTGTTTTTTCAATGTTTGACGTGTGTGAAGTCAGAAGGATCAGCTCGAGCCAATTTCTTCTGTCATTGACATTACAAGATGATTATAGACATGACCATGCAATGTTGTGGGGTTTTATATATAATATTGTGTATTAGGCTTATGAGATAAAGGACTTGACTGACTGACGTCTTTAAACCATGACGTTTACAATTCAAAGGTTCCTCGTTTAGAGGAATACTACGGGTCGAGTCGTCATTACATTGTTTTCGAAAGTGAACTTTCACTAAAGTGTGTGTAAGAACTGATGGATGGATGTCTGCTTTTAGTCTGTATGGAAAAGTCAACCTCACCTAGTCATAATGGCGTCACAGTCTGATGACTTTACATTTAGTAAAAGAGCACGAGCATGTGTATGCGTCTGCAGGATCTCACGGCGTGTGAGAAATCCTCCACAGGGATGAGTTCCAGCAGATTGGGCTGCCGTTAGGGGAAATGCGAACACATCCAGCAACTTAGCTCTGAGCCCCAATTTCCTCTCGAGGCTTTCATTGGTGTTTTTTTTCCTAAACATTGTTTACTTAGTAGCCCGAGTGTGTGACTGCGTGTGCATACATTTGTACATTTTTAACGATCAACACTGAAATTGGATTTTAAGCCGCAATACAACTTTAATCCAGTCATTAAAAAAATACAGATTTTAAGTTATGAAGGCAAAGTTAGGTCAAGTTATTCTGGTTCAGGTAATGTCTTCTGAGTGTTAATCTTCACTGCAACAGTATTTGTGCTATTTTACATTCCATTTTGAGACAGCTAAAGCCAAATAGGCAAAGGTCAAAAGTGCATTCATTTTTATTTATAAATGCAGCTGCCAAATAATTAGTGCCTAACTCTGATTATCAAGTAATTCACTTGTTTGTGTTTTTCTTCAACGACACTATTTCTTCTTTGTCTCATCAGCAAAAATAAGTTACAAAATCCAGCCCTTTGGGTATGAATTAGGTCAAATTGTTGGTGCTTAATTTGGACTTGGATCAAACAGGCATAATGCAGCACACATTCTCTGTTTATTTAACTCCCTCATGCTGGATAATACATGATGCTCTCCTTTAAAGAAAAAGAAAGAAAAGTTTTAGAGTTTTTTGTTATAAAGAAAACATGTTTGTGCTGTTGTGTTGTGTGATGAAGTCACTATTACCTGTGCACACATCATCTTTAATGCTGCCGTAGTGTGTTTGCAGCAATCCCTTGAGCATTGTGGACATATAATGTTCTTCACACCTTTCCTTTTCCTCTGGGCTCTGAGAGTTTGGTGTCTGCAAAAAATCACTGCAATTCTCAACAGGGCAACAATATTCATTTTTAAGATATATCATCTCTTGTTGGTTTTGTAACATTGTTAAAGCAGATGAGAGCTGAATTCAGGAAGATGATGCACTATCCTATTATCTGTTTACAAGAACATATTAAATCTGGTATATGGAGGGGGAATCAATGAAATAGCATTGCGTGGATGGTGCTCGATCACAGTCTCGCTGGTCGATTTGTATACATATGAACAAAATCACATGTAAATGACTAGAAAAAATTTAACTATACTGATGATTATGCAATTGTTAAAACATATCAATGTTAAATTTTGGTTTTCCTCTGACAGATCCAGACCAAAAAGCCAACAAAAGACAGTATGTGCAGTAAATGTTGTCAGATTACAGCACATTGTGCTCCACTGTTTTTGTGCAAAGGTTGTTTAATAGTGTTGTAATATGGGTTGTTTTGTGTATTCCAGACTTTCACTGAATTGTTGCAGAAAGCGTTTCTATCAGCATTGATTTCAGTTTGATCTGATGACCGAATGCTTGTTGGTTTGTTGGTTTCTTCCATTCTGCTTTTCAGTCTGAGTCAGCGTTTCTTTTTGAGTCAGTCTACTTGCTGAAATCTTATACAGTGCAAGTTTGAGTTTGCCTGATTCTTTTTTTTTTTTATCTTAAGTGTGTTAAAATTAAATAAAAACCTGAAAACTCCCTTTGCATCCACAAGCTTTATCCTTCACATATCCCAAACAATGAAGATTGATTGAAATATAGCTACATGACCTTGCATGTCATTTATCACAATGCAATCATCTCTGAGCACATAATAATATGTAATAATATAATATAATAACGTATTACTGTATACAAGGTCATTAGAATGTTTTAATTTCAGAGCGTCAGAGTTCTGTTGACATGTCTGGTCTGATAATTAAGTCAATCATGCAATGGAAAACAATAATTGATGTTTTAATGTCATGTAGAACACATTATTATTGAACTGTGCTTCTCTTCAATTGCTGAATGAATAAATCCAGTTATGTTTTGCAGCAACAATCAATCCTAATTAAAGACTAAATTATGATGTTTCACAAACCCACTGCTAAACCACCCCATTAAATCTTAGTGTGATTGATCCATAAGTAATGTATTGGTCAGATAACTTGGATGTGTTTTCCAATTCCAACAGAATTACTGTACACATGCATCCATTAAAACCAAAGATTTAAAAGCATAGGAATACTGAAACAACCAAATCATAACTACTCCATTCATGGTAGAACAAAACATGGTAACAAAATGGTTTCTGGCCTTGTACTTTGGAATTTACCTTTGTTTTAAGACCAAGTAGTCATGTCATAGTCAGGCACACACAGAAGTGTGCATGTGCGATCAAAAACCCTCATTAAAGTGCATTTGCGCACCCAAAATTTTGGGATGAATAAAAAGTGATCAACAGGAGTCGGCTCCTGGATGGGAGCTGATTTCGTCTGAGTTTTTCAGGGACACGTAAGCTGCACACCAAACAGGAAGGGAGGGAGAGAGTTAAAAGAGATATTCAGTAACAGAGAGTATGTGGTGGAGGGGAGGGAAATGAGTGAAAGAAAACAAAACAGAGCAAAGTTTGGATATATTTTTTTGCACCAACACGTTGCGTTTATTTTGAAAGTATCCCGCCCCGATCATCCCGATTTAGCTATCTATCTGTCTATCTATCTGTCTATCTGTCTATCTATCTATCTATCTATCTATCTGTCTATCTGTCTTATTGCTGTAATTCATCCATTTTTTTGTTATCTTCCTCTACTAACACCTCCAATTCTTATGCTTCAAATGTATTTTTTCGCTTCCGCGCACTCAGCTCTCCTTCATGCTTCATGTTCAACATAAACCTTACAAATGCTTTTTTAAATAGTGTGGTCTCCACCACTTCTGCACGTGCACTAATCATTGCTGCAATCGTAGTGAATTCCTCGCAGCAGGTGAGAAAACTGCGTCACCAAAGGATTTAGGGAAGCAACTGGTTTTCCATCCTTTATTTCAGATCTTAGTGAATTCACCCCTAAGTGTGTTAAAATAGTAACCGCTGTTAGAGCTGAAAAAGGCTTTGATTTTCATTACAAAGCTTCATATTCTGCGAGGCTTTTAAGAAAAGAGATTTAGTTGGGCTGCTTCGGTTCACTTTCAGTCTAAATTAAAGTAAGATGTCACATTATCCAATTACCAGACCAAAATAATTATGTGCACCCCATTTTGTTGTGTTTCCTAACTTTAGGAACGCTATAGGAAATAAAATGAAGAACAGGAATATACAGAGGGACCAAACAAACATAAGGTTTACAGTCATTACCAACAACCCTATTTAAAGAAAACCCTGAAATTTAAACCCTAAACTGAAAAAAAGCAGGATATCACTCTTATTGCATAATCCTGTCTATTTGTAAGGCCAACAAGGCAATTTCTTTCAATAAAAGATTATGTTAGTGTGAAAATGACAGCTTACAAAGCAGTATTTAGATCACTTCTTATTAAAATGGACTATCAAATAAGTTCATCTTGAAGGTTTAATGGATCTCCATTGAACAGATAACCATGGACATGCTCTTAAAGGTTAGAACCTAACGTACACACCAAAGTAAAGTAAAACCAATTAACATTCAATCTGCTGACGTAAAGACATGACAATACCACAAATAAAGGTCAATGTTATTAGTGCCTGTAGAGGCAGTTGGGTTTGCAGTGAATCACTGCTTTCTTTTTATTACTTTTCTATACATGCAGAACTGTATGTCTTTACGCATTACACACACACATCCTTCTGCATCAGATAATAGCGTCTCTGTCACTCAATACAAACATGGCGATCTGCAGCTGGTGCCATTAAGACCCCAAACAGCTCTAAAGGTTGTCAATTGTGCTACAGTCAGGATAGATTTATGTGATTTATGAGAACCAAAGTTAGTACAGCCAACAGGAACGCCACACAGATGGGTTGTAACTTATACACTAAGTGACATATATTGGCTTTAATATACTGAGGACTGTCTGACAGTAGCATCCTCTGATTTAGATGCTTTTAGTGCCACTGGTTTCAGGTGCTGTGCTCACAGTCAACATTACCCAAGATGAATTAGGCCTCTATTTATTTTTTTATTGCTGCATCAAAAAGCTCTATCTATCTATCTATCTATCTATCTATCTATCTATCTATCTATCTATCTATCTATCTATCTATCTATCTATCTATCTTCAAAGTAAGACAATGATTACTTGTACATTTAAAATTTTTGGCTCATTGCATTCTTTAGAGTCCATATCAGCTGTTTATAAATGTATGCTTTTGCATTGGTGTATTTAGGCATCACTGAATTTTTGTTCGGGGTTTTAGGCTGAACGTGTTTTGGATATACCAGCTGTGCAGGCTTAACTGAGTTTGTTTATGGATGGTACTGCCATGACCGTGCACCAGTTACTCACAGAGACAACATACAAAGACAAGAGAGCAGATACGCTCAAATTTAGAAGCTTTGGTGAATCTAACTCACATGTTGTAGGAAACTGGAGAGTATATCCATGCAAAAAAGTAAATGGGCTATATGCACAGTGAGACATGACGTATTTCTGGTTGAAAATAAGACCGATGAAGTATTTCCTGTTACCGCTTTCGGACAGTCAAAACAGTGAAGAAGTGAGCCTTCACACTTTTGAAACGTGTTTTTCACAGTTTCGTTTTATTGTGCCTGTTTGTGTGGTTGTGTGTCTACATGATGACATCCAAAAGGAGGAAGTTTACCTTCCAAACAAGAGGAGATCAAGATACCACTGTTGCGTTCCTAGGTGTACAGCTTCAGCTAGATCTAGTTCTGCTTTGAGTTTTTTTTACGTTCCCACAAGAGGATGAGCTCCAAAAAAAGTGGATCATCAACATCCGGAGAGATAAACCCTAACCCTGACATGAAGAAATGATCAAATGCACAAGGGCGTCGGCGGGGCTGTCCTCGTTCTTTTTTTATGGAATAATTACTCCCTTCCTGCTGTTAATGGTCTATACACGACAAGACAAGTGATATCAGCCTCTGTGTGTTAGATCTGTAGAGAGTTGGATACTTCTAGTTAAACTCTGTGCTGTGTAATTTAGAAAATGTAAATAACTAATAATGCATTCGGACCACTCGTCTGTGTTCCTCAGATAGGTTGCTTTGTTTGACCAGTTATACATTCAAATTAAAGAAACAGACTCTGATTCCCAAACAAGTTAACAAAACAAGTTAACCTTAGCAAGCTTACCTTCTGCTACGGATACAAACACACTGGTCTGTGTATCCATAGCAACAAGCCATAGTCTCACATTCTCTACCATAATATTCATTTGGCTCATGCACTTCGCAAATGTAAACATGATTTGTGGTCACTCGTTCCGCAAATAGGAACCACTAAATAACGTTTCTGCAGTGCTCACCTGAAATGGACACTGCTCAAGAATACAGAGCTCCACACTGCTAACAGGAGTGTTTGTGTTCTAGTTCAAATCAGCGTTGTAGGAAATTTGATCAGTATACCTATTTGTCTTCCCTGTATGTGCTGATTTCTGTTATTACTGCCTGAGAAAACTAAAATATCAAGCATCTGTTGTGAATGCAAAACACTATGCTGGCAACATGGTCTGCTTTTTAAACATGCAGAGTGAAGCCAAACTCAACCAAATGAAGGTGTCAAAGTGATGTACTTTTCACTCACGTCTAAAATTTAGTCTGCTTGACTCTCCCAGTGTAAATACAGCCGTACACACCTATCCTGCCAATCAAAGCCAAATGTATTCATTTATTTTCAAGATTTTTTTTCTGATTTAATTGTATTATTGTGTTGTGGTTAATGTCTTTTTGCAGATTAAAGGAAAAGACATGCATACTTCTTCCTTCAGAAACTGCAGATTTGGGCAACTAGCAGCTCGGGAACTGTAGGCGGTCCTTGGCTAATTTTTTACGGCCCCTAAAGTAAACGCACAGTGACTCAAAAACACACAAAAAGGCAGAAAATTACACCAAACGAAGTGCAAAATTGCACAAAATGACAAGCCCCCCCAAAAAAACATGCAAAATTACAGGAAAGTACACAAAACAAGAGCAGTCAGAGAGCGTACAATTTCTGAAGATTGGCCATTACGAATGAAGATGTGAATTTTTGAAATTTTGTTAATGATAAGAGATGGGGAACTTTAGATTTTTAAAACTGATCGTGAATCAGTACATTGATCCAGATCCCCTCCAAAATTTAATGGAATCTTCCATGGTGTAAACTCTGTCTTTGGTTAAAAGTTTGTCAAAATCTGTAACTGTGCTTTTTGATGTAATCCTACTAACAGAAGAAAATAAATAGCGGTAAAGATATTACATCCTTGGCGAAGGTAATGACAGAAAAACAACAAAACAAAACAACAACAAAAACAACAAACTTTTAATTTCCTGTATTACAGTTTTTCTCCATTGGTTTGGCTAATTTCTTGAAACCAAAATTGCATTCTCAAAATAACATGGACAAACCTCCAAACCACTTGGCAATTGTTCACAACAGAATTGAAGTTCTCCTTTATTTCATCAAATTGCAAATATCGTAGTTTTGCACAATTTCCAAGTGAATAGATCTTGTTGATCTAAACTGATTTATGACTCCTCAGTACAATGGTTGTTCTCTCAGAAATGTCAGCATCATTTAATTTTATAAGTCATCACATGCACGATAGTCTGTTCAATTGCCAAAATGAGTCAAGAACATACTGTAAAACCATGAATACCATACAACAATCTTTTGGAACATCGGATACATTGACAGTTTGGTGAAACTAGAACTTGACATATGAAGGAGTTTCACATACCTGTATCTCAGAGAACCATTCATCGAGTTACCTGACATGTGTTGTCCATGATTGTGAGTGCTTCCAAACCTGTATACAGATAGAGCTTGACCATGACCAGCTCATCAGGGCCTGGTTCACTTCTCATCCAAGGATAGTCATTGTTTTTCTACTTCCTCTCTCTCCTTTTCTCAGCCTATTGAAGGTTTTTTTCTGCTTGGAGGTGGATAATGTATGAATAGCAGGCTCAGAATTAGAGGTCCCTGCTTGATGCAATGGATGCTGCATGTGAAGACCCTATAGGTGATCATTAACGCTGTTTCTTCTCTTGTTGCATTGCAAGAGAGAATATACACTGTGATATGGATACAAATATGTAGACGACAGTGTGGGAAGGTGAGGACAGTTACTAGTGAAGAAGTGTCAGTTGTAAAACTCCACCTTATTTTGCAGCTCTGTAGGCTATATACAATTTTCCATGTTTTTTTTTTATGTGTTTATATTACAGAAGGTTATGCTGTATACATTTTCTTTTTACTCTGATGTATGGAACTGTAATGTGTGTGAATAGTAAGTTACAAGTTACTTGGCAGGAGTGCATGTCATGTCAAAACTTGGAAGGCTACTCTTACCAAGAAATCCTTTTTTTCTTTTCCAGTTTTATACATAATTGTATTATGTTAGCTAGAGAAAAAAACCTAGCACATTAACCTGTGTCAATGAAGGACTGAGAGGTGGACACGGGGAATATTTCAAGGCTGCCATAGTCACAAAACATTTTAACTTGCAGTGCTTACACTATGCCAAAGGGGCAGTGCATTTTGGGGACACTGGCTATTTATATGAGAATAGAATTTAGTTTTGGCAAATGAGTTAACTGTTTGGGAGATAAATGAGCTTGAGCAGGTGAAACATGGTGTTGTGCTGAACCATCCAGGTTATTTTGGCAAAAGCGCCACAAGAGTGTTGATAACATACGGTCTGTTTTAAGAAATGAGCCAAAGCAATTGGGACATATCTTTGCATTTTTGGTAACACTATTTATATGGGAAAGAAATTTAGTTTTGAAGCACGAGTGAGCGAAGGTATTGCGCTGAACTGTAATGCTGCATTCACATCGGAAGTCAATGGATAGATGCGTCCCAAATGCAAAATCTTTCCTGTGCGGCGGTGCGGTGTGATCCGCACATCAAGTGCAATGGCCGTGCGAGCGCGCTCTCAATTTTACAAATATCCGCACATGTGACTGTTTCGCAATGACAAAAGCCAATCAGAGTCTTTGTTGACAATGACGTCAGGCGTCAACACGGACACCAGTCTGTTCACCCATTCAACCATGGAGTAGAAGCTGTGTGTGACCACCTGGAGCTGTATGACACGGCCTTTATAACCGGGACCGGACTAGGAAAGATTTGGCGTGGAGGAGAATCAGCGAGGAGGTGGTAGTAGCAGGTAAAAGTTCTCTCTGTAGTTTTCATCTTTGAAAGTCGGCACTGAGCTAGGATAGCATTAGCCTCTAATCACACCGGCTTTTTTCACTGGTGGTTTATGTTTATGAGAGGAGAAAAAGGAGCCAGTGAAACTCACCGAGTTGGATGTGTCGCTGGTGGGCGATGCTTTGATTCAGACGTACGTATGGAGAAAATGTGGGCATTTTTTGATCCTGCGGACCCTGCGGTACGTTTCATGCAGCAGATGTGTCCGGTGCTGCAGAAGACGCATTCGGTGTGAATGCAGACTGTTTTGCCAAATGATCTTAGAGTTTTGAGAATGTTATTTCTGTTTCAAGAAATGAGCCAAACCAATGGAGAAAAAACTGTAATGCTTTAGATTAATCATTATTGTAAATACTGACATGAATATTGATAATGTGGCCCTCTGATCAAACACACATTCTTTGGGGCCCCAATGTGACACATATTGCCCATCTCTGACATGTCTGTTTTATGAGAAGATGCAAAAGGAGCCCACCCCAAAGTTCATATAAAGGGTGATGGTGAAGGAAACCTCCATCATGTAGCTCAGCATCACCAACATCCTCCTTTAACTCACTGTTTATGACTGCGCGGACCAGAGGTGTCAGAGGTTTTTATTAGTCAACAGTCCACTACATGCAAATTATGAGTGAATTAAGTGCAAGTTGAGGAGTTTGTATTATGTGTTTGTGAGTATTCTGCTAACATCCACACATATTTTCTGTATTTCCTCTTAAGCCATTAATCAATACTGATATTTTCTATACTGCAATACAGATTTTCGGTGTGTGGCTAAATCCTTTCCTTTTCTATTTGGTCACAAGTTGTTGTCCAGATCACACCTTAGGTTCGGTCGAGTAATACAACTGGGAAATAATCTTGTCGCTTTTCTGATCCTGTCCTGGCTTTTGCAAACACGTCCAGGCATCCAGAAGCCAATAATAATGTGACTGTGTGGTCATAAAATGTGTTCATTTACTTGACACTGTGGCTTTCTTTTTTTTTTCTTTTTTTCAGAAAGCACAAACAAAAGCTCACATGCTGTATGAATTAATGCCATAACTTTTGCGCTGATATGTCATGCCCTCTAATAATTTTCCTGATCCCATGAAAGGGGCCAGAAAAGACACGCAAGGGAGAAAAATGACCCCCATCAAGAAGCTGGATACAATTACTATGACACACACAACCTTGATCCAGTAAGAATATCCCTGTATCCTGCTGATACATGATCTTTTGAGTCTATTTGGGACAGCTTGACTAGCTGAACTCTAAACAAGTCTTTTCAAGCCGTGTCATTCATCAAATTCCGCCCTGGTTGAGGGCTGCAGATGATACCCCACAAGCTCAATAATGGCAGACATTTAGCAATATCTCACACGGACGTTTTCAAGCAACACACACTTTGGGC
The DNA here is from genome assembly GCF_900634775.1 of Gouania willdenowi. NCBI lineage: Eukaryota > Metazoa > Chordata > Actinopteri > Blenniiformes > Gobiesocidae > Gouania > Gouania willdenowi. Next base: position 22,016,818 of record NC_041053.1, read on the forward strand.
TTTTACTAATCCAAAGCTTCAGGTGTTGACAACCGCAAATGCTTACCGTGTCGGTGAAAAACCAATATGTACTAATCACATACTATGCTGTTTCCAGCCAGTGAGCATAAAGCCAATTTTTTGTAGCTGAATCTATCTTTGTTTGTGATGATGGTACAGTACCAGCAGAGCACCTTCTGCTGATATAGAGGTTCAGCAGGTAAATAATAAAAGGGTTGGCAGCGATTTCACAGCTTGTGTTGATAATTGTGTAGGTTCTGTTCTCTTTAGCGGCTAAACAAAAAAAAGAATTAATGAGCTCTTTTAGTTTTTACAATAAACACATAAATGTTACTTGAAGGGTTTTGAATCCTTCTCCAGATTTATTATTGTGTGTATTTTCATTTAATAAGAGAGTCTAAACCTCTGTCAAGCATCAAATATTCTCTTTGTCAGATATTGCCAGTTATTTGGATCAGTGATCCTGATCATGGTACCATCATCTTTCACACTGTAATGGCTTGTAAGAAATGTATCTTCCTATTAATAACCATACGGTATAAGGTCAAATGTATTTATTTTTCAAAAAATCACGATGAAATGGGAAATCCGTATCCAATCTGGATGAAACTCTGTGAGGAAATTGAAGAACCAACCCGATATAATTAAGTAAAATTTCATAAAGATCGGTCAATTATGAACCGAGGTTTGAAATTTTCCCACAATGAGAAATAAGTTGGTTTCTTCTTCAAACTGATCCAGAATTAGTAAATGTGTTCTTCAAACTGATCCAGAATCAGTACATTTCATGGAATCTTCCATGGCATAATGTCTATCTTTGGTTACATTTTTGTCAAATTGGCATAACTCCACTGACTGACAAGCAAACAAATAAATAAATGCCAGTGAAAGTATGTATTATCACCTTGGTGGAGGTAATTATAATGAAGAACAGAATAAAAACAATATTTATTGCAGTAGTATTTTTGGCATGTTTTAATTTGTGTGCGTGTTTCCATTTTCCCAGAAGTTTATTTTAATGATTGCCTTAAAAATCTGCAACAAAGGCTTTTTTCACACTACAGGTCAATTTTAATTTCTTTGCCCATATTTGATTTTTTTTTTCATGTCAATGTGAACAGTACAATTCTGATTTTTTTCAAATCCGACTAAGGCCACCTTCATTTTGTGGATAGAAATCCGATTCGTATCTGATATTTTGCAATACGGCAGTCTGAACGGCCAGGTAGTGTTGTGTTCAAGACCGCACTATCCGAGACCAAGACTGCCCAAGACCAGAATGCACGGAGACCAAGACAAGACCAGAATGCACGGAGACCAAGACAAGACCAAGACTTTCGAGAGCCGAGACCAAGTCAAGACCAAGGCCGAGACCAAGACCAAGACCATAAACATTTTTTTTTTTCAATTTAAAAAAATATATAAATAAATAACATTATGACAAGGTTCGACAGTTAAATAACATTCTCTCTTAAATTTTAGTTTATTTTAAATACATTTGACGGACAAAAAAGGTGCCTGCAAAAAATGTACTAAAATATTAAAACTACTACTGCTACTGATAAATTCACAATTATTCTACATATTTGAAAACAAGATTTTTATGTCAGCTGAATGTACAGCAAGTGTTTAAAAGTATTTCTGCCAAGAAATAATGATTTTCGATTCTGATTCTTTGAGTTGTGCCGGTCAACAGGTCACAGTTCACAAGATAATTTTTTAGTTTGAAAAAGCCTTTACACAGGCCTTTTTTTTATTAATTCACTTAGTTGATATAGTTTAATTTGGTTGCTGTAATGTAACTAGGATACTCAATTAACAAAGGTTTCCAACTGTAACTGTCAAAGTGAAACTTTCTGAAATAAAACTACAAACAAGTTGTCAGCAGTCTAAAAAACATAGAGCTACAGGTAGATGTGAAACTAAATAAAACAAACTCAAACCCTGGAACAGTCATGTGACAAATCAATCAATAGTTCTTGTTGAGAATTATTATTATTCTGGATACAGTGGAAACAGAAACTATAAAAAATTATTATATTGTGAACCTGTTTATATTGTGGGGAACATATTATATACATAAATGTAATTGGAGTCTAAAGCCACAAAAAACACCACTTTAAAAAGAAAATAGACTAATATAAGACCTCTTTACAGTTATTTGAGTCATTCTGCGCATGTGCAACTTGCGGCGATGACGCGCTGGTGACGACATAATCCAAGATGGCGGCGGCCTAGACTATAGCTGACACTATGTTATAAAAGCCTTAAAAGACATGGATATACTGAAAAGAGTGGATGGACAGAGGCATAAACATGCGGGCTTTCACACGGACACACAGGGACTTATTAAATACACACAGACCTCGGTAAACACGGTAAACTGAACTGGCTGCACCGGACGGCTGGCACTAGGACCCAGAGGTGGAGTATGTGCGTCCTCTGTATTGCATTCACAGGCTGTAATATCATCAGTTTATCATTTTACCAGTTGTTAGAGCTACTGTCTTTACCAGGGAGATAATACTTATACCTGGTGATTGTTTTCTGGAGTTTTACTGAGAATTTTTATCGGTGATTAGTTCATAACTCCCTTGCGCTCCAAACTGACACCGTAGCCAGTCACTCAGTCACATTAAGGAAGGTTGTTGTCATTATACGGGGTGGATTAAAGAATGAATAAAAGATTGTTTTATCCCATTCTTCTCCGTGTTATTATCACATTATAAAAAAGTTTAAAAATAGCAGGAATTAGTGCTGGTCTCGAACGGTCTTGACAAGACCGAGACAAGACCAAGTCAAAATGCTTCAGAGTCTGAGACGAGACCGAGACCTTTAAAATTTGGTCTCGAGACCAAGACTGGTCTCGACTACCACAACACTACGGCCAGGTCGTCATCAAAATCATAATCACATCATAATTCTGCATCCCAGACGGAGCAACTCTGGTGGAGAATGCAAGTAGAAAATAGACAGTGGAAGGAGAGTGAGTTCTTAAAAATTGATAAATATTTATTATATTATACATATTATCAGTGCCACATACTTGTCGAGACAAGATACCTCCATATTTACTTCTGTGAACAGTGCCTGTCGAGTGGCTGCGCACTCGGAGTACCTCATAACCTCTTTTGCGCATGCGGGTCACTTCTGGGTAGTGATAGACCGATACATCGGCCGGACGATTTTTGCGTTTGTTATGTGCATTGGCCGATGCGGGCTGCTGCGTTCGCCAATCCGCATTATTTACAAAGAGCAGAACATTTTTTCTACGTCACCTGTTTATAATATTTATTAAATATTGTTTATTTGTTCTTGTTCTACATCACCTGTTTTTAATATTTGTTAAATATTTTTTACTTGTTATCATTCTACCTCACCTTTGTTCATTTCAATAAATGTTCCTTTTTTAAAAAATTAAAATTTGTACCATTTGTTATCATCATTGTGTAATTTTTATGATGCAAACTGAGGGAGCAAAAGTAGTAGACCCTACTTCAGGGTCGCATTCCTTTCATACTCTAAACTGATGGAAGACGCATTTAATGTGTAAATATGAATGAGCACACAAAAAATCAGTTTTCAAAAATATCCAAATTGAGCATTAAGACCTGCAGTGTGAACTTAGCCAGAATGTCGTCACTGTCCTGACTGCTATTTATTTTAGCCTTTTTATTTTTTCTTGCAAAACAATGTGTAAGCTGACACTTACCTATCACTGCGTTGCTGGCTGTGGCAGTTTGCGGTTACAATGGAACATAAAGACCAACGCTTCTTTAAAAACCTTAAGTGGTAAAGTGGTTATCTGTTACACGAACAAGCACAACACTGGTGGGTTTTAAAGCTGGAGGACACTTGTTTTGAGAGGAGACTATTTAATGAATTAGGCCCGTAACATTGATGCCTGTTGACCTGGGTTATGTGATTAAGCTCCCCATCTCTGCTTCTAATTTTTTATTTATATCCTGATATAATGTGTCCAACTTTGGAGTTAAGTGGTAAATCAGTTTGCAACAGCTGTGAGAAACTCATTATCTTGGTTAGAGCAACCAACCAGAGTCAATGTAAGCTGTTACATCCATGGAATCTGTGGATCTCTACCTTTTACCATGGCATCCAAGAAAATTCATTTATTCTTATCTGGAAGCAAGAAAAAATAATCTAACCTTGAATGTAGAGACGGCTACAAAGGATTTTCTGTAGTGTGTGTGCGTGTGCGTGTGTGTGTGTGCGCGCGCACATGTGCACATGTGTGCATGTTTGCAGATAATGGAGGAGGAAAACATCAGGTAGGCTGTCTGATTACCTTTGCTGCTATTCTGCTTCCAATTGAAGGGGGCAGGTTGAAATTGGCGTCATCAGTAATGCAGCCATCTGTAACACTGTTGGGTATATATAAGTGCAGCACTAAAAAAAAAAAACTGTGGTTGTTTTGATCAAGACAGCATTCGCTTAGAATTCCACCTTTAAAAGGTACCTCGTGGAAGAAAATAATCAGAAATCCTTAAGAGCATTTTACAAGATGCCTCATTTTTATTACCTCACTGTGCAAAAATACAAGGTTTGTTTTCATTTCCCTTAGTATTTTATAATTAGAAAATCCTCAGTCCAAAAAGCAATTACTTGTATTAGTTTCTTATCTCTTGTTTTTGTGAAGATGGTTCATATAAAGCTTCCCATTTGTCCTACCGATCAACAGTTTGGTTCCATACCTGCGAGCACTTAGTTTTCAACTTGAAAACATGACTTCATATTTTCCCTGTGGTGTTCCTTTTTAGCCGGTGAGGTTATTTGCTGTAAATGTCACCTGAGACGCTGAGTGACAAAATAATGACAACCTTTTTTGAAGCAAAGCAATTTCCCGGAATTGAATGAGCAGGGTGTGCGAGGAGTGAACAATATGTGAGTTGGCCTCCCGATTGGCCCCCGTCAATACTGCTCTGACATGTTTCTAAGAGCGCGCTCGACCAAATGGATTGAATGATGCACTAGCAGACACTGAAAGGTTCAAACACATATGTATGTAGTCCACTGAACGCCGTTTGACTGAAAGATGCAGTCAGCATCACAAATGGATCACATTATGGGGATGTCACAGTACATTACACAACGTTTCTAAGATATGCCTCTCTGCTGAATTTTACTGTAATTACAGCATAAATCTAACTGAGATGTGGCTCATACCTGCACATTAAGAAACAATATTGGTTAATTAGTGTCAGTGAACCGGCTGCAGTTGTGTGACAGAAAAATCCATTCTCTCCATTAGCCTAGTAACTGAATGTATTTGCATGTCAAAGGTCAAGTATATTGAGTCGTGATGTGACGCACGTGTACCCCTTTTATTAGTGTTATCTGACACTTGTATCACAAAAATGGGTTATTTTTGTGTCTAAGGGGTTTTTTGTGTATAAATTCAGACTACATTTTATATATTCAATTTCATATGAAACATATAAAAAACAAGTGGGCGAAACCCATTTATGTTTGACCTAAACTGTTAATGATCTGCTGCAGAATAAATGTGTGAAAAGGGATCCTTTTTAATACTGACAAACAATTAAGTGAAATGTTACGTTCAATACTTTGACATTTGCTGTTCCTAAGATGTAATGTTGAAATCATTGACTGTATATTGGGTAGCCATCAGCTTTAGTGATAGTCAATGTTTTGTACCACAAAGTCTTTGGGGTGAATTAACTAAGATCTGAAATAAAGGGTGGTAAACCAGTTGCTTCCCTAAATCCTTTGGTGACACAGTTTCCTCACTTACTGCAAGGAATTCACTAAGACTGCAGCAATAATTACTGCACGTGCAGAAGTGGTGGAGACCGCCCTATCTAAATAAGCATTTTGTTATGTTATGTTGAACATACTGTAGTGCATGAAGGAGAGCGGAGTGCGTGGAAGCGAAAAAAATAATTTGAAGCAGCAGAATTGGAGGTGTTAGTAGAGGAAGCTAATAAAAAAATTGATGAATTACAGCAAAGATATAGATATATAGATAGATAGATAGATTACATAGATGAATTCTTTCTTCATCCCACAGTGGGGAAATGTGTGTGTGTGTGTGTGTGTGTGTGTGTGTGTGTGTGTGTGTGTGACGGAGTGGGTGCATGCGTGTGGCTGGTGCGTGTGTGTGAGAGTGAGCCGCGGAGGAGAGTTGTGTGTGCATGCCTATGGGTAGAGTCAGACACGGCGATGTATTTGATTGCTAGAACCATGCTGAGCTGAGGACAGTGGGAGTGCGCCCATAGCTTAAAGGAAACAAATCATGCCTTTAAATTCTTCCTTTTTTAGATATAAATCATACAGTTGTGGTGCAGAAACGTTTTATTCGCACGTTATTTACAAAATGTCAAGAACGGAAGACTTGTCCATTCAGCCTTACATGCTCGAGCCAGAGTCGGACCCGGCGGCGCTACATGAAAATGAAGTGAGCACACAGCGCTAACATATGAAGAAGGTACAACTGCTATTGCTAACAAAACAATGACAGGGACATCTTATCACACTTTTTAGCGTTATTTACAGCTTACCGAAGTGCTCTGTTTGTCATCTCCAAAGATAGAAGGAATTGACCCCTTAATCAGACGAAGTCTTTCGGCAAATCCTACTTTATACTAGCGGAGGTTGATGAAGCAGTCATCCTTGAAGTGCTTCGCGCACACAAAAATGACCTTACCCACAGATGTGGGTACATTTCCATGAAAAATAAAACTCAACCATGCACTTCGAAAAGATTCTGATGCTGGGAGACGGTGTAATGAAGCGTCACTACATCCAACAACCGAACATTTTGACTTATCCTCTCGTAACTTCGGCATCCTGGAGCTTGGACTACAAAATAAAAGCGAGAAATAAAAATGGCAGATTTCTCGAAGTGTTGGGCCTGGAGTCGATGTCCTAATTTGGCAGTTCCGCTGCAAATACTGTGACGTTATTGTTCAAAAAACGTAATAGAGAATAGAAAAATCAAAACAGATTGCAAAATATGACCAAAACAGAATATAAAGATATCAACGGAGCACCTGAAGAGACTAATTTGAACTTTTCTGTACTTCTAAACACTCTAAATATACAACAATATGCATTTAAGGGCTGAAAAAGTGGATTTAACATGATATGTCCCCTTTAAGGTTTGAGACAAAGGACCAGCTGCTAAGTTAGCAGGGCAAACAGCATCTCCATATACAAAAAATCATATAAAGGAAATATATGTTGTTATAATGCACATAATTTTTAACAAATACCCAAATGGACTCAATCAAGGGCAGTCACTGGAGTTTTTCAACTCTCCTTTAAAAAAAAAGTCCTGTGCAAGGCATAGAAATGCAAGAATAGAACAAACTTGCTAGAATAAGTGTAAAGTTATCTGAATTGAAAATGACAAAAAGTACATGTAATTAATAACAGCAAGTAACAAACATCAGAATGGTCCATAGTTGCCAGTAGCTGGTATCCTGTTTGATTCTTACTAGAAATAAAATAATACATTTCTGGTATTTTGAGATGAAGCTCCCCAGTGGTTATGCGTAGTTTCCCTGCATGTTACTTCTTTGCTGTCAAATTCAGCTGTTGCTCCTATCAAAGTCTCCATGCAGCTCTGCACAGGGAGTCATAAAGCTTTCAACAACATTCAAAGGCTTTTCTCCTGTCCAAACTCAGACAATGTGACATTCAGAACAAGAAGAAACGCCGGCAGAGGAAGCACATTTCAGGAAATATTTGAGCTTTTTGAGAAAAAAAATAGAAAAATTTGTCCTGTGAGAAAAAACCTGTGGGTAGGAGGAAAATGGTTAGCTATGTGACACTCTTTATTGTCACCCATTGTGTGGCAAAGAGGTCTAAGTCAAGTTGTAAAACCCTTCATTGTCACTCTCAGGCTTACCGGGTTTTATATAAATAAAACAACTATTTCAAAAGAAAGGAAAGACACATCCTGTTTTTACAAGTGTTTCAAATGAGACCGTTTCTGCATATAGGCTCCATTTTGAGCAAAAATGGACAACTGGTAGTTTACGGGCCACATGTGGCTCTTGGTCAAAGTTTGTGCAGCCCCCAAAGTAAACACACAGAATTACAGAAAGACAAAAAAAGATGACAATAAATACTCAAAATTACTCCTGGAACACACAAGATGATGACAAATATTAAAAAAATATACAAAACGACAACAACAAAAAAACACAAAAATGACTGAAAACAGAAGATGACATACAAAATACAGGAAATGACTCTAAAGACATAGAGGATGTCAGAAGAACATACAAAACAAAAGCAAAAATACACTTAATGACTCCAACACACACACACACAAACCATTATTATTGTAAATGCTGACATGATTGTTGATAATGTGGCCCTCTAATAATAAAGCCCCTCACTTTGATAAAAGTTGCCTATTTCTGCTTTAGAGGTAGAATTATTCCTTTTATTAGCTTGTTTGCTTTTTCTTTCAAAAGAATTCATTTATATCTTACATTTAAAAACTTTCTCCAGAAAAATCCTTTGATGAACTCCTCTTGTAATGTTTCTCTCATTCTACCATCCAAACAGTATTACGGAGCTGATGGCAGTATGAGTGCTGTTTTATGAATCTTGCAACGATAATATCGATCTTAGTAATGATCATCAAAGTCTATTTGTTTGAGCGATAACCCACTTCTACCACTGAACCATAACTTTGTCTAAACCATACTGAGGGTTTCTGTTGCTGATTTGATCCATTGGCTTTTATCGACCCATCCTTTCTCTCCCCCCTACACATTCATCTTGCTACACTTCACATGGGCATGTATCCGATCATAGCTTACTGAGGGCAGCAGATCCTTTTTGTAGACACCGCAATCAACCATAACCTTATCTTTAGAATCTCTATTATTCTGATTTCCTTTGTCATGTAGTGTCTTCGGTGCTAAAAGTTGTATTTTTATCCATCTGCAAAGAGACCTAACAAAGAATGACCACATTGTCAATTGGCCATGATGTCTTTCAGAAAAAGAAGTACATCCATGATGACAGTAATTCTTCTTGTTGGACACGATCTGGATAGGTGATTATAGATGATGCATAGATATAAATGAAAAGTGGTGCTTTTAACACCACTTTTCATAGCACTTAACATTATCAGCCATGTTCCAACATTCACAGTAACACATCAAATGCAATGTAAGGTGCTAAATTCGAAATTAAAGTGTTCTGCTTCGTGTTTACATGGAAATAGTAATTCCCAAACTGAGGTTTACATGGAAATCTGGTTTATTCGGCTTTAGTTAATTCCACTTTAGGTCTGGGGTTTGGGAAGGCTCCGATTGGACATGTCATATCACGTCGATCACGTATATCGGGAAAAACACACAACAAACCTTTTATTGTTGGCTGTAACACAGAAGACCACACATGAAAACTGTTTTCACCTTTATTTTGATTGTAGTTTTGAAGCAGCAGCAGCTGGACAATAACATACTTTGGTCCACAGAGCGGAAAGGAGATAGGACTTAATCACCAGTAAATAAAGCCCAGTAAAACTCCAGTAAACAATAACCAGGAATAAATAGTTGCTTACTGGTAAAGATAGTAGCTCTAAAAACCATTACAATGATAAACTTGGTAATATTACAGCCTGTGCAGCAGTATGGGGACGCATTTACTCCGTCTCCGGGTCTTCGTATCACCCGTCCGATGAAGCCGTTCCGTTTGCTGATCGCCATGTGTGTGATAAGTTCCTGTGTCCGTGTGAAAATCTGCATGTTTATGTCTTCGTCCATCCACTTTTTTCATTATATCCATGTCTTTTAAGGCCCTTGTTAAATAGAGTCGGCTCTATTCCGGGCGGCCATGTTGGGATTATGTTGTCACCCAGCGCGTCATCGCCGCAAGTTGCACATGCGCAAAACAACCGGAAGTAACTTAAAGCAGAATTAAGTGTTGGTAACTGTTTACAAGAAGGAGGAATATTTTAATTCGGATTTAAAAATGGAATAAACCAGCCACCTAATTCAGAATTAAGTTTAATTCAGAATCCAAATTTAATTAGCATTAGGAATTGAGTGTTTACAAGGTAAGGTTAAAGAGGAATTAACTGCTTTAAAGAATTAAAGCTCCCAAATAAACGTGGCCACTGTCTGTGCAAGAAACACAGACAAGAATCAAACCAGTAACCTCTCGATATATAAGATGACCACTCTACTCTCTGAACTACGGTTGACCATTGAATTTCTTGATACCGTGGAGCACAACTTGAGTTTTTGGATATTTATTAAGGCTGTAGATCATACAAACATATTCATGACAGTAACTCAAACTCCTTTGATGTAAGACTGTCCACATTTTAGTGAGGCATGTAGTTTGATTTCATATTATCTGATGTTTTTATTACTAACATAGTATTATCTTCCACAGTGTTTGATGCAAGTCATTCTTACTATTCGTATCTGAAATTGCAACATGGAATCAGGATGGCTACAAACATTTCCCACTTACCTTTTTTTGTCAAGTTCTAACACTGCTTGTGTGAATGTCATTAATGTTTAAATATTATGTAATTTTAAGCCATGAGTAACACTTTTTCTGTGATTACTAAAAACAATTTGTGAACCAGATGAATAATGTCTCACTGTCCTAGTGAGATGTCAGTTTGCAATAGCTTTATGAAGACTAGTGGGGGAGTGTAGTGGAGTTAGTTTGTTCTCCTTGGGCTTTTTCCCATCATCCACAAACATAAATACTCAGTTAATTAAGGTGTTTACATCTCATGTAGGAATGAATGGATGTGTGGGTGTATTTTTCTGTCTTGTCAGCAACAGACCCCTGTGACCCTGTACAGAATAAAACTGATACAGTGGATGAAAGAATGATACTTTGAGAACGTTTGCGCCATGATATACAGTACCAAACTAACTTTATTTCCCCCCCTTTCTAATCCAGGGGTGTCAAACTCATTTTAGTTTAGGTGCAATATACAGACCAGTTTGATCTCAAGTGGGCCACAGATTTTAGGTGGGGAAAAAAGCAATTTCAACAGTGTTTTGCCCTAGTTTCCACTTCCACATAGAAATACAATATCAATACAATATCTAAACAATAAATGGCAGATAGCAGTCCCCACACGATCTTCACTTCACAGCACTTTTTTTTAGTAATTTAGGGGAATTTTGCAGGATTGTTTGTGAGCGGGGGAAGGATTTTTTTTTTTTTTAGGTTGAGGGTTTTTTTTCCCCACATTTTGTGATTAAAAAGGACTGCAATCATCTATCTTTGATGTATCTATCTGTCTATAAAGCAAGGAATCTGTGTGCGTGCATGCATGCGTGTGTCCGTGTTTCTTACATTTCTATGTGAATCAAGCTCAGATTGGCCTGAGACTTTCAACATGGTTGCTGCTTGGTTCAAGGGTGTGCAACGTCAGATTTATTGAGACTGTAATGATAACGTTCATGAATTATTTCATAAAATTGTCTTAAATGCAGCTTTGCAGAACAGCTCAATGTTTACAAGTAGTCATGATATCTCAGGATAAGTTGAAAGTTATGTAGAAACTACAGGAGTGACTTCACAAAGGGATTTTAAAAAATGACTGAAGTGGGTCTAATATCCAAAAAAAAAATCACCCCGTAAATATTGACCAGCAGGTGTCCTCAGTGAGCAACGTTTGTAACTAAGGTGAGTAATAATCTATAAATACAAAGAAGGCGTGTGGTGCGCATATCTTTGTGACGCAGTGTCTGATTGAGCTGAAATGTCGTACACAGCTTGAGCATGGCCCGAGGGTGTGCATTCATTATTTTTTTACTTTTTTGGTGATTACGTTTCAAAACTTTTATTTTCATTTCATTTTATTTTTATGAAAATTTGCAACAAACAACGCTAACATAATCTCAAATGGGATGAAATCTGGCAGTGTAAACAGACTAACTTGTAGCTAGTCCACTAAATGAACTGTGCAAAGCATAATATTTAGCACTGTAATGTAGGCTACATATATATAGTGAAAGCCTATTTTTATTTTTATTTTATTATTTTTATTATTATTATTATTATCACCAAAAAAACAAAAATAATGGATGCACACCCTCGGGCCATGCGCAAGCAGTGTACGACATGTCAGGTCGATCAGACGCTGCGTTAGGGAGATACGCACTCCACACGCACGCACACAGACCTTCATTGTATTTATAGTTTGTTTTCTCTGTCATTTTTACTCTCACCTACAGGCCAAATTGGATTCTCAATTGGATTTAGCTCCCGGGTCTTGGGTTTGGCAAAAGTGTTAACTCCCACTGAGGTAAAATAACCTTTAAAAATCACTTTATGCTGTATTTGCACTGCTAAACTTATTTTAGCTCGAAATGCAAATGTTCAAAGATTTTCTGCACACACCCCTCACACACCTGAGTTATGCTTATATATTTCCTTTTGACTTCTATAATTGCTTTTCCCGATTTTTCGCACATCCTGTTCCTCTCTTCCATATCACCCGCATTCTTTCGTCAGTATTGTAACTATCTCTCATCTTCCCTCATCCCACTCACACCTTAAACTACATATTTCTTAATGCCACTTTCTTTAAAAATTTAAATTTGTATCCTAAATTAAAGAACAACCCATCCTAAATATCGACTTTATTCTCGTTGTGATGTATTTATTTCTAAAAATGTATAAACTCTGCTCGAAAATGTGTCATTTGTGTTCATTTTCTTGATTTTTACTTTTATGGGCTGTTTAAAATGTGAGTGCCCTCATTTTCTTTGCTCTGACTAGAGCACACAGCTGTGATACATATCTCTGGAAAAGAAAAATCAGCCAGCAGAAAAGAGAAATCAGGTTACCATGTGTTGAACTGTGCCTGCGCTAAGCACCGGGTTTGATGAATTACAAGTCAGTTAGCTCATTTCGCTGACTGAATGCAAATTTATTTATGACCCTGAGACTGAGAGAAAATGAAATCATCATACATTTCCAAAAACTTGGGTTGCGTTTTAGACTGGGGATGAAAACAAATTTCATGAATACATTGTGCGAATACCTGTTTTTAAGCTCCACACTCCGCCGCTGCCAAGGTGCCTTTTGGTAATCAAGCTTTTGAACTCACAAAAAGATGAAATGTCCACATGAAAGAAAATCCTAATTGAAGGGTACGACAGCGCACTGAGGATCCCTCCAAGGCAGGAGAGTTGTTCTTTGAATCAAAAACACAAAATCAACTTTAATTTTTGAAATGTCTGCTTTTGATTTACAGTCATGGAATAAAATGCAGCCCATTTCATATGATGTGGTGGTTATCCCATTTTATATTTTCATGAAATCATATTCTCAGGCCATATCTGTAAAATTGAGAAATCATCAGAGCTGAAGCAGGGGGATATTGCAAGTTCAGCTTCATCAGCAGTCTGTGCTGCTGGGATGAGAGCCCTTCATTCGGCTCCTTCATCCTCTATCCTCCTGCCACCCATCCCTTCACTTTCCTCCTCTCAGTTTTTCAAACTTTTCATCTCTTGCTCTCATTTGGTTCCTGTTTCCCTCACCCATCTGCACTAGATGTGATTAGATCACACCCCACTGTTTTATCCATACTGGTGAAATGACTTGATTTAACAACTTCAGAGATATGAGTTACGTGTCCATATCATAACATTTTACAAGTGCGTTGATAGCTGGTGCAGATTCAATATGCAGGAGATGTTCTTCCAATGTTGCGATGATGGCTTTTAACTGAATGACTCACTAATAAAGTACGGTTAAATATCTTTATCATGACTTGCAAGTTTATTTTGTAATTTAATCTAGCGAGGAGAGTCGATCCACCACTTAGACGTCACAGCTTTAGCGTAACATGCAGCTTCTAAACATTACAAGGACTTGCTTTGCTTGGAATAATTTTTGCCACTCTCCGTACATAACTAGTATTGATCGAGAAACTGTAATTTTACATAGTAATTAATGGCTGAAATGCTGTAGTAAGCAAATATGAACCTCCATTTCGTTCTCACTGGACTGCATTCTCATAAGTGGTTTGCAATGTAATATGCAATCCACTGATGGCTTATTAAGATCTTTACAGTAATTTAATCTGAGACTGTGGTCAATTATATCTCTCCAGAGTAGCATTGCAGTTTAATTTGATACAAACAAAACAATAAGCTGTGATGCTGTGGTCATGATGGAAGTTGATACATCCTCTCTTTCTCTCTACTAAACCATGCTGAGATGCAGACAGACGAGGCCTGCGCTCCACACTCCTCCTGGGACGTCCCACATTGTTTGTAAACAATAAAAAATATTAATTTCATGGTGGACACCTTCTTCCGCAAGATGCTCATCGACCTGGTGAAAAAGCTGTCTTAATCATTTGCACTTGTCGGTGACATAATTGTATTGTTTGTAGATGGGTGAAAAGACAAACACACATTATTAATAATAAGCCAAACATTTTTTTCCAACATATAGAACATATGGAACTACAGTGAAATGCCACCAGAGAAACTCTGCCTTTGGATTTTTTTTAATGCATGTTTTTATTTCAGTAACAAACAAACCATTTTAAATTGTGTTCAAGCTAAAGGCAAAAAAAAAATACTGTAAATACATAATGTACCAACTTCCTAAAGAGCCATAGGATTGTTCAATGTCAGGAAAGTAGGAGGACCTATGAACGATCAATAAGGCTATGTCTTCGCTCAACTCAGCAAGCCCCAAACCAGAAATCTATCTGATCACGTCCCATTTTCTATGCCTACATATCCTGTAAATACACACTATTTTCCCTCTGGTTGAAGGTGTGCCTCAACTTGCAACAATTAGCTTCATTCTGATTTCCAATTTTTTTTTGAGCCACAGCAAAAATAGAGCAAAAATAAAAATACTATTAACAAAGCACTTCAATGCAGCGTTTCTAAGATGCCAATACTGCCAAATTCTGACTTGAATGACTGGCCAGTGGTGAACAGACTGATTCTAAACTCTTAACATTTTCACATGTATTCATTGATATATTTGTTTGTTTGTATGTCCGTTAGCTGTGTTATGCCAAAAAGGCTGAACAAATTTAGACAAAATTATAACCAAAGACAGATCTTACGCTATGGAAGATTCCATTACATTTTTTAAGGAATCCGGATCAATACTGATTCTGGGTCAGTTTGAAAAATACTTATCTCTTGTGATTGGCGATGAATATATATCTTGGTTCGTAATTGACCAATATTTATGAAATTTGACTCATTTATGTTGGCATAGAATACACTTCAACCCACTGCATAATTATTAATGGGGATAGACATTTCTTCCAAGCCTTTAAAGTGTGAATAACCTTGGTAACATGATCAGGATCATTGATCCAGATAACTGCCAATATCTGGCAAAGAGGATATTTTGATTTGCACTCTGAGTACTTTACATGCAACCCCCCTAATTCTATATCCATGCTATTAGAGATGTCCCTATACAACTTTTTCATTTCCGATATGATACCAATATTGCAGCCTTGCGTATCGGCTGATACTGATATTGATCTGATATCAGCATGAATCATACATACTTTTTTTTTTCTTTAAGAAAAAAAATAATTACTTATTTTGTTACAGTAGAATGTTAGAAAAGGCTTGATCAAGTGATGTTTCTCAAACAGAGAACAATAGTCAGCAACAGTAGGTATGAGGAGAAACTGACCCATTTATTATTAACCAATTGGTTACATAAATGTTAAAGTTCAACATAATATCTACAGTTCCCTGCCAGTGCATATATCTCCATGTTGACTTTGCAGGTCCTGAGATCTATTTTGTAATTAGTATACTTTGATTGCATGTAGGGGTGTCCCGATCCGATATTGATATCGGATATCGGTCCGATATTAGCCTGAAAACGAATATCAAATATCGAATTCAAATTTCCGGATTCTCCAATTTTTTTTTTTTTTTCCCAATTCATTTTTGGTTTATTTTATTTAATTGTAGAATACACCTAATCTATATTTGTTTGATTAATTCATTCATTAAATACTGAATGAATGAATGAATTAATGACCATAAGTCACATTCTCATTGTTTTGCTGCTAATCCCAATGCTTGGGGCTTGGGTGCTGTAACTGGAGAGACTCACACCGATGAGACTTGCTGGGCCTAATAGGAGCCGGAGCAGATTAGGGGCATCAGTGATCGTTACAAACAACCTCACAAGTGACCAAGGCTGATTCATTCTGTGTCTCTGTCCCCGCAGACACATGCATCTCTGCATGTGTCTGCGCCTCATGCTGTCATTGTGACTCTGACTTTGACCTTTAGGATGCACGATAGAGAGAAGGCCTAATGAGTTAGTATAAAAGCTGAGCTCTATCTGAGGAATCATCCATCTACATGAGCCACATAATTAGCCGCAAAGATAGTGGTCCACTTCTTTACTTCCACTTATTATTCTGCTGTGGGAGAGGAGAAGAGAACAGATAAACAAAGACTCCCTTCCACCACTCACTATCCATATTCCCCTTATTGAAGTGCATTAATAATCTGCTGTCGATTGCTGGCGGTGTTGTAAAAGCCATGGCTGAACAGTCTGATAATCACTCCAGTGACAGTCACCCACAGAAAATGAGGAAAAGCTATCTGCAACATAAGTCACATCCTGGTCTGAGTTGGCTGACAGGTGGAGCCTCTCATGGGAGTGCTAATCCTCACACACACAGTACACACGCAAACCAGAAGCGTACTTAACTGAAACTCGATGCCATACAGATGTGATGTGTGGATCTGTATGCAAAGCACTGATGTGAATCCTATATCCTGCAGGGTTGAATGTTAAATCCATCATTTCCATGTAAGACAGAGGATATGAAAAGCACTGTTGTAGTCATTGAGGTAGAAGTAATTTACATGTTTACGTGCACAGGCACAGTGTGGTGGTTAGTGAAGTTTATTCCAGACATTTCCCACGTGGGGTAGGACATCAGCAGCATTGTGCGCGCGCTCACCAGGGCGCTCCGTTCCCGCTGAGCAGGCGGAGTCCGCTCCTGGTTTTAGCAGCCTGTGCCTCCTCTGACTCTCAGCTCTCCAGCATTGCTGTGCCAGCAGATGCTTTTTTTCCCCGACACCGATTCTTACCGTTTTTTCACATTTGGAGAAGCTATTCTTTTGTGCCAAGTGGAAGGAAACAGCACAAACTGCTTTCCTGCTCCAGCTGAGTGACACGGGGCAGAGTTTGTGAGGCGGATAACATCAGTTTTTCGTCACTGAGGGGCTACAGCAGCAGAGGGAGGCAGCAGTTTGCTTTACCACTACCACACCTGCGTGGATGCGTTGTTCTGAGCAACGAAGACGCACGATCTGGATGCTGATGGCCACGATACGGCAGCAGGATATGTGCTAAGGAAACAGACTTGGGGCGTTGTATAAAAGCAAGGCGTGAAGTGCTGCAAAGGACAGTGAAACGACCCGGCGTGCACGACCCCCTGCCTTTTAAAACTTAAGTGATTAAAAGCACCACTAAAAATGCCCTCACTTCAGGGCCCCTTTGTCCACTGCAGGCTCGGCTCTGCGCTCCTTGTGCTCCGGTTCCTCTTTGCTGGCTTTACCTGCGCTGATGGTAAGTGCAATCATTTTGTTAACGAGGCTGTGTGTTCATTAAAAAACACGTTGTTGGCTTTTTTTTTTTTTTGTCCCGTGTGTGATGGTGTGGAGGCTTTTATCCGTGGAGAGGCTGCATGGGGCGCGTGGCGCACGTTGTTGGCGCGGTCGTTATTGTCTATAATTTGCCCAACAGTGACACACTTCAATCAGCCAAGGTTAGACTCCATTAGGTTGATCATGTAGCTTCTCACACATGCACTACTGTGCAAAACTTAAACACACATTTAATGTCATTTTACACCTGATTTTTGGTCATTTTTACGCATCCCGAAGTTTTCCCTGGGTTTGCATTTTTTTTTTTTTCTTTCTTTTTCTGTTTTATAGAAGTTGGAGCCACTCACAAGCCAACAACTCCACAAACGTAACATTGAGATGATCAAACCCAAGTCTCAACATGTCCCTGTGTGATATCTGTGCCAGCAAACCCGTAGAAAAGGATGCGCGCGCTGCACGTCGGAATCGGTCAACTCCACGTTTCCCTCGCGCCAGCAGCGGCCGTTCCTGCTGCATTGGCAGGATAGTGACAGCTTTACTGAGTTGGTAGACGACCTACTCACACTGATGAGTTACATTTTATGATGGAGCCTCGTGGCCCCGACGCTCCTGACTGCATGCAAATGCGCACTGATGAGCAAAAACAACCAGCAACTGAGAGGAGAGGCGACAGTGACAAATAAAGGAATTTCACCTTGAAGGAAAAAAAAAAAGTCACACATTCACTGTCTTTGTTTAAAAAATAAAATAAAATTATACACGTGTGAGGGAGTTTCATGTAAAAGTACCTCAATGAAAGCACCATTTCTAATCTGCCTCTATATATTTACTCACTGAAAGTGACTTGTGTGTATATATATATATATATATCAAAAATCTTATTGTTTCCTAGGTATTAACCTTGATCAGAAGGAAAAAAATGCTAAAGTTGGTGTAACTGTTCCCCCTTGAAGTGATGGATTAAGAGATCTGGTCCCTCGCATTAATTAGTGCTTGATTATGAATGTATTAGGATTAAACAAACAGTCATGCTCCAGGGACCTCATACATCAAGCTCAGTGAGCAGGAGCATGTTGGTATTTACCAGTCACTTTATGATGCATGTAGGAAATCATGTATTTTGAATGGGTTGTACGGGTGGTTTAGTATTGTGGTTTCATTGTGTGTGTGTGTGTGTGTGTGTGTGTGTGTGTGTGTACATCCTTGGTGTTGTGTCGTGCTATTTTCCCAGTCCTGTCAGTGTGGTTTCCTCTTGTGCACTTGGTTTTCTCTCGCAGAGCAAAGACCTGCATCTGCAGGTCGATTTCTTGAGTGTAAATTCCCAAAGGTGCGATGTGTTTTCTTTGTTCACTTTGAGATAGACTGAGGCTTTGCTTTTAGTGTTTCCCCTGCTTGCCACTCAATGCATGCCAGTGTTACATACAGTACGAGCTTTCCCCATAAACACTTAAAATGATAATCAAGTTTAGGAAAAAAAAAAATATATACTTTTTGGAAACTCTAATGTTCAGTCAGTGAGCATCCTTTTAAGCCTAAAGTACAGCTTTGTGCTGACTTTTAGCAACAAAAGTTGGGCCAACAAATGATGGGGCGCTCATTTTGTAGCCGATTGTCTTCACATCAGACTGGGTTCAGCTTCAGCTGAGATCAGTCAAACTGCCCTCTTTAGAGACTCAGTTTGCTGACTCAGGGTTCATCAATATCAAAACAGACTTGTCTTTTTTCCCCCTTGAGGGGACTCAATGCAGTAATAAAGGTAGTCCTGTCAATCTGAATTTTAAGCTTATTGAGCACTTTTCCTTACTCTGCATGTAAATGAACAGGCAGGTCAGCATCCCTTTAGCTTCCAGCTAAGGAACAAAGAAAGAATCTGATTTTTCTATGGGTGCGACGGGTTTACATTTCTCGGTATTCAGAATTAGCGGGTGCATATATACAGTATATGTGTGTGTGAGTGTGTGTTTATTTGTGTGGGAGGGTGTTGAATTAACATGTACAGTATGTGTTTCAGTTGTGTGTTTGTGTTGTATCTGGTGATTCTGTTTCTGTTGCTTACAATATATTCAAACCCTGGTGTGCTGCCTATTGTTTTCCTACTGTTACTTATTCTATTAAAGAAAAACAAAAAACACACTTAGAAAGCAAAAAAAATCCCTTTAAAATGTAGGAATTTGTTTTCTCCATTCCTGCTGAGAGCGTTGCCAAGCAGTCGTGGTGTGGTTCAGCGAGGGAGGCTGGGATTCGGTGTAAGCCACCTTCACTTGTGTCACCACAGTGCAATATCCAGCGGGTGTAATCCTTTGATGATGCAAGGAGGTGGCCTTCAATGACAAGAAGTAGAAATGTATTGCATGTTTGTAATTTGTAAGATTACTGGTTTAGTAATTTATGACGTTTGTTTTCCAGACATGCCTCATCATTTTAATGTGAATCATCCTTTAGTTGTCTTTCTCACAGCTAGATTAGTGTTTTCTCATTGGCTCAATAAGGAAAAGTGGTGAGGAGTCCAAAGGCTTGAATCAACATAATTTATTGGGGGAAATTGCCTTCTGGTCTAAGAATTTTAAACACCCTCAGTTTTCCTCCAATAACTAATGTATGTTCGATGATAGTGCCCTTATTTGCAATGTGAGTTCTTACTCTTTTTTAAAGAGGTTTGCTCCCTCTAGTCATTGCTGATTAATTCCAAAAAACAACACTGGCGGTTGGAATTTTCAGAAAATTAATTTATTTTCCTTTGCTGATTCTCCCAAAATAAATTTGAATGAGGTATAAATTCAGAACACGTGACAAAGCAATTACTGAAAATAATATTTTTTCTCTTTCCTTTGCAACAAAAAAAAAAACAAACTTTCTTGGACAGCATAAAAAAAGCTTTTATGGGCATTTTTTGGAATATTTGTGGAATGTTTTTCTTATGAGAATACAGATGGGTTATGGTAATCTTTTACAAACCCTATCCTGCAAAGTAATGTATTTGGTTTGAGTTGCTTGTGATTAATGAAGGCACAGATAATAGTTCAGAATAAATGAGAAAAAGGTAAACAGTGCATGTCAACACAGGTCAGTGTTAAACAGCCGAGGAGCACACTCGATTCGGTGACAAATGCGCAGGCACGTTATCTTTCAGGGGGGAACGTCGCTGCACTTATCATTTGCAAATGGCCTTCTTGAGAAGTAGAGGAAGGACACGAGTGTTGGCGAGGACACATGGAGGATGAACCTTGCAGAGAGGAGGAGCTGGGGTGTTATTTTCTGCAGTCAGTGCAGAGGTCCCGCAAAGGCACTACATCTCTGTCAAACGCTGCCCTTTAGTTTCAATTACCCCATTTCTATGATTCGGGACTATGTGAGAGCGCTTAGGGGTTGAAGTTGCATTGGTCGCCTCTTGAAATGCACTATCTGTGCCGCTACATATCTGCAGCATAAATATGACCTCTCACCTCTGATGTGGGGGAGATTAGCCCATGTCTCCAAGGAAACCTGGACAATAATTCATAGAAGGTCAGAGCATCTGACAATGCATCAGCAAAAGGGAAGGTGGCTTCAATCTGTGGCGCTACAAGCCAAATATATCCAAGGCCCTGTGATGAAATTATGAGGACCGGAGTCTTTAGTGGTTTCCTTTGGGAATGAAATAAGTATTCTTTCCCACGCACACGCACACACCACACGCACAAACTTCCACCAGCTTGACTGAAATTTTTAGTTTCCCAACAACTGAGCCGGCATCATTGCAAATCTGAGTGCGACTGTCAGCGAGTCGGTGCGCGCTGCATTTACAGCCCAGTGACACTATTATAGTTGGTGATCATTTATGATAAAGGAAAGCGTCTGCACCCGGATTCGCTCACAGGAACTTATGGTTCCACTTTTAAGACTGATGTGTTTCAGGATATAGTCGAGACGGAGGATTTGAGGAAGCGCATATTGGCACAAACACTGTTGTCCATAACAACGAAGCTTTGGTGTCCAACAGAGGAAACAGAAGTTTTGTCAAAATGTGTGTGTGTGACAGCTGAAGAGTTTAGGTTTGTGTATGTTTGTGCTTCAGTTAGACTGTTTTAGAGAGAGATGCCAAAACAGAATTTTGATTTGCATTAATGAGTGAATTTATTATGTTACTTAAGATGGGCATTACAAAATAAGGCTCACACAAATGGAATTATTGTTGCAAAATTTTCCAGTTCCTTTTGAGAAAAGATTCAGTTTTAGAACAAACAAATTTTAGGCAAAAATAAATGTTTAAATCTGAGATTTGAATGTAATTTTTCAGTGATCCCTTCACTTTAAAATTGCTGGTCAATGAAAAGTGTTCCGTAAAAACAGATTTAATATTATTATTATTAATAATAATAATAATAATAATAATAATAATAATAATAACAAGACATTTTATTTGAATGTAAGCACTTTTCTTGATACCAAGGACATTCTTCTTTACACAACGATAAGTATTCACTTAACTGACAAAATATTATTATCATTCAGCCACACTACACTGAGGTATTTGTAGTGATGACAGCTTTGATCAGTCATCTGAGATCCCATTTGCAAACTCACATCCCACAATCACTTTAAAATTGGTGCGATTTCAAACGGCTGTCATAAGAGATTATTCTTCACCGTGACCACCACAGGGAAAACAATACCATCAAAACCTGAGCTGGTGTGTATGTTGCATCTGTGTTTTATCAACCGTTCTTACACCTTCTATAGACATTGCCTTAGAGAGCCGTTATTGTCTGATCATGCTTCCCACTAGAGCTGGGTATCACCAGTTACCTCACGATAAGATAGATTGCAATATTTTTGCCCACGATATTATCACGATACAGCGATTCTGAGATAATTGATATAATTTAATCCACGATACATTATGATATCTGTGTCACTGAAGAAATTCAGAATTTATTGACTGCAAT
Source organism: Gouania willdenowi (assembly GCF_900634775.1). Lineage (NCBI taxonomy): Eukaryota > Metazoa > Chordata > Actinopteri > Blenniiformes > Gobiesocidae > Gouania > Gouania willdenowi. Next base: position 22,039,358 of record NC_041053.1, read on the forward strand.
TAATCCATTTCACAAGAATTACAAAACATTGTCATTCAATTTCACATGAATGCCAGCCAAGTAAAACAAAGTGTATACTGCACACGCACAGTGTAAATTTAAAAATATCCACTCCTCACCGTACTGTGTTTGTACTGCATTATCTCTGTGTATCATATATATATATAATATTTTCGGCATGTCTTTTGTGTTGCAATTTAAAAAAATAAATAAATAAAAATGTATATTTGGCCCCAGTGAATCTATAACGTATCTCTAATATATCGTCGTATGGATATTTTGACACACCCCTGCTTCCCACTGTGTTTATTTTCAGGAAGCATGGATGGTTCACTGTGTGTCTGTTGGCATTGTACAGGAATACAGTGCCATGTTAGGTGAGGTTTTTAGTTCTATCCTGTTCTGTTCTTCAGGGGATCGATACTGCTCTCTTAATGGTTAATTGGCCATCAGTCACAGTCGAAGGCAGTGCTTAAAAACCCAGAGGTGTCTTGGTTGCAGCTCATAATAAGAGCTTGTCCAGTCCTCTGGGTCCTCTCTTGGCCTTTACTTTAGGCCGGGAGGAAGCTGGGTGTGCCGATCTGAATGCAATATGGAAAGCCATAGATTAATAGTTCCTTAGCACGGCCACAAGGGAGCAATGTGAAAGCTACTCTCTCTTCATCACACAGAACTGAGGGAAGAGTTCAAACATCAATTTGAAAGTTTGTTATGATATTTTTTTTTTTAATGTGAATTGCATTTGAAGGTTTTTAGAGTTTAATTTCAGGGTTAAAGCATTTAATGTGATATGTGGTAAAGTTTAAACACCTCTCTGTTTAGCTCTGAAAAGCCTTGTTAAAAGTTTTAGTTTCAGATTAAGGAATACAATTGGAGTAGCTATTGCCTGGTAATTACGTGTAAATACTGTTTTTGGTTTTCCTCAAATGGTAGTGGCTCCTCAAACATAACAGAATTAAAGTAAATGTAGGCAACAAAATGAGATTTAGGTTTTGGTGATTTTGATCACAACAAAATGAAAGCTTGGTTACAGATTTTTTGGCAGATTGTTATAATTCACGTATTTATCTACTTGGGAAAGTCACAAATACAGGTGTAAACTCTTCAGCACCAAGTGTAGATGTATTTATGTCTGTTTTCTTTAACATTAGGTCTTCTAGTACTGATAACGCTTGACCTGTAGCCCGACTTTAAATAACTTGAGGTAAAATTAATCGTATTTTGTTTTATTGAGTAAATAACTCACTATTTAGATTTCTTATTATCTGAATTCCCCCTTCTTTCTTTAAATTTGCTAATTAATGACACTTAAATCTGGAACATGCCTCCAGCCAATTGTATTGCTCATTGTTATACTTTCCCCTATTTAGTGTGGCATGTAAAACACATAATTAGAAATCACCTAAGGCTACCTAGACAGTCCTGCTGTCTGTTGATTGGCAAGGGTATGTGGGTATGTGAGAGAGGTCTGGCTTGGCCTGAGCCTGAATTTGTCATCTTGAAGTGATTTTGTTGACAAGACAGGAGGCACAGTGACCTTTCCTAATTATGTGTGTGTGTCCAGGCACCGATGCCTTAGGCAAACATTTCAACTGAGTCAACAGCTCTGACTTTTGGAGCATTCAACCCCCGACAGCATATTGTATAATGTAAGGTCAGGCTATGCTGGTTTTAGCAGTGTGCTTGTTAATAATGCAACATTGATACATCATTACCAACGTCATTTGTGTCACCTTTTGCTTTAGATTTTTTTTCTTTTGTAATTGTAACACACAGGGAAGCTGTTTTGCATCTGTATTTTGCATTTCTACCTTGAAAACTGTCTTAAATATACCCTAAAATCAATTATCTACCATGCATGCGAGATGATTCCGACATAATATGAACTGTTTATGATGCACCCTATAGCGTAATAAGAGCAGCTTTTCTGATCTGGGAGCCTCTGTGTTATTGTTTTCTCCCACACAAACCGTTTCCTGTTGTAAAACGAGGTCTGAACATTACACATTCAAAGCTTGAAGCCAAGCAGCCGAATTTCTTGGCAAGGCCATCAGAAACGCAAGCTTCTTAGAAAACAAATGCAAAGTCCTTACTTTTAACAGAATTAATCGTGACAACACAGCTATACTGTTCAGGCTAGACTACTTGCTTTTATTTTTTTTTACACCACAATCTATTCTTTATTGTGTCTTCTGTAGATGTAAATGTCCACTGACACAACACAATCATGTCCCATTAAACTCACATTTGAATTGTGTTTAATTATTTATTTTTCAGCAATTACATTTGAAATGATAGAGAATAGAACAGCTCTTGCATTGTTTCTATTCTGTTAATTAGCTGCTGAGTTACCCTCCTACGCATGAGACAGAATATATGTGGACAGTTTGCTGGAAGATAAGAAACAAAACCTTCAGAAGAATATAAAAAGGCAGCGGCTAACCATACAGTTGCCATATCAATATACCGACATTCTATCTGTACGCAGCGCCCCTCATTGGCCAGTTTAGGTCACGTGATAGGTCAGTCATTGGCCAGTTTTGGTCGCAAGTCTAAACCTTACCCTAAACCTAACCCTAAAAATTGTTGCAATATTGGGTTATAACCCAATCCTAACCCTAAGACGCTACGTACTTGTACTTTGGTAACCGTACCAATAGCACCAGGGGTTGTTCCTAAGGCAACCGTACAAATAGACATAAAAAACATATAAAAAAATATTTAAAAAAAAAAGAAAACCTGGACCAGGCAAAGGGAAGCTATGGTGTCATGGACATTTTTTTTCCTCAATGAGATTAAAGTCATTGTAATTTTGATGGGAAAGAAATGATGTGTAATAATATCTAAATCAGGTATATTCGATCCCTCTGAACTCGCTGTCACTTAATATGTGAGAGATTAAAACAAATCTAAAACCTTCAGAGATCTGCACTTAAATGTTAATGGAACTTCATAAATGTTAGAGCACAAAACTGAGGATGAAGGTTGGATGCTTTTAAAGTGCACTCCTAATATCTAAAACACAAAAATTCTTTCTCCATTCTGCAAACATTCATTGTATTATTATTTAACTGGCCGGAGGCTTTTTTTTTTTTAAACAAGATGACATTTCTTCAATACAGAGCTTATTGGTTTAAAATGGTGTGGCCAGCATGCAGTTATACATTGATACAGTCCATAAAGGGTGTATATTATTTAGGACCTCTGTTAAAAAGACTTAATGATGTCACCATAGCACTTGATTTACAGCGTGCAAGGCTACTTCAGCTGCATTGAATGTTAGATAATGCCTACATTGTTTATGGACCTAAAGTGCTTTTATGGCTCATTGGCTTTAATTTTGGCACTTTTTCATTTGGCATCTGCCATTACTCAACAGATCAGCAAAAAAAAAAAAAAGAGCAACTCTAACAAAGTAAACTCCGTTAGTTCTCTTGAATAATTACCCTAACACGCATTTGATGCATGCAGACATCTGGTGACCAATAAACAGGAATACAGGGCGTCATTGTGGCTGTCACATAAAAAATATCATTGTGTGTCCAATCCCTAGCAGTGACTATATGTATGCTGGCCAAGACTACCATGTTAATAACTCTTCCAGTGACTTTGTACATCCTTTTATTTGTAAGAAAAATGGTTACATTCATTGTTTCATCGTTCATAAGGTAAAGGGGTTCCAGAGAGGTATTTATCCCTGTTACTTCAGGGCTGACGGTCTAATTGGCGTGATGCTGATCTTTACCATCTTTGAAAAGATGTGAATTTTTATGAATTACTTTATTACGTTTCAGAACAGTGGTTCTCCACCTTGGGGTCAGGACTCCATTTGAGGTCGCGAGACACTGGGAGAGGTTCGCCAGATGCCTTCGAGAAACTAGGAATTTGAGCCCATTTTGCTTCTTTTTACCCTTTTTCTGCAACTACACCAAACTTGTCATATTGTAAACCTTTTTCATCACATAGCATTTTTGCTACATTACACCCATTTCTGCCACTTTTCTATGAAATTTCAATGCATTTTCTGGATATTTTTTCCACTTCCAAGAATATGTCGACACTTATAAACCTTTTCCAACACTTTGTCGTGTATGTTTACCCAATATTCTAAATTTTAACCCCTTTTTGTCATATTTCATGCTTTTTTATTTAAGCACATTCATGATTTGTCATGCCCATTGTTTGACAGTTTAAACTGATTGTTCCTACTTTTTGAATTACATTAGCCCAATCCTCCTTCCCTCCATTTCTGCCACTTTTAAGCTAATATTGACACTTCAATAATAACATTTTTCCTACTTTTTTCTATCAGTTTTTGACTAATCTAATTTATGACTTTTAGCTCATTTATGCGGTTTTTAAAATCCCATTTCCCCTTTTCATGATTTTTGGTCACTTTAAGGTTACCCGTTTTGTTTCTGATTAAAACAAGGATTTACATCTTTAAGATGACTATACACTATGGAGCAAATGATAATAAAGTGGATATTATTCAAATCAATAAATAAATGTGGTTATCACAGATTCAGATAACATCCATCCATCATTTTGCTGACTTCATAGATGGGTCCCAAAAAGCTCTCCCCTTTATTCCCCCTCATAGATGACCATTTGGCCAGTCGGATTTGTGAAATCTTGTCCCACGATGTATGTACACTTTTTCTTTTTTTTTTTTTTTCACTGCTGCATGTCCAAACAGCTCAGTGGGGATATTTATGACTTACAGATACCTAGAGGGTTGGATTTCACAGTTTCAATTTCAAATGTTGTCTCCTGTGTCTGCAGTAGTACTATGTTCAAACGGGGGGTAAAAAAAACATCAGCTTGACTCTCTGTGTGGTCAGAAGCTAGCGCAGGTCACTATAACAAAAATCCTTCATCTTGACTGGAGCAAATCTCAGGAAACACCCAAAAGTTTATTATTACACAAGTCATTATCACAGATGTCGGAACTATGACAAAAAACTACCTCCATACATTTATTATTACACTCAAATGTTTTTTGGAGCGTATGTTTTTTAAGTCGTTGTCTCTGTGATTGGTCTGGGATGCTGGACACCAGGGGGCTCTACTGAACTAAACTTTCCTAATCTCGACAAGACATGACAACTTTATAAAGGCACATTAATCCTCAATGAGCTCCATATACTTCCTCTTTTTCTCCTGGGAAGAGTCTGTTTTAGGTTGGGCATTCTGAGGGCGTCATTACCTTCTTGTTTCTTTATTAGCATCTAATGAGGAAACTGGAGGAAATAAATGAATTACAGCGTAAGGAGAGCAATTTAAGGAGGGAACAAAGAAAGGATGTTAAAGGAAAGTGTTTTCTCCCACCCAACACCCTGTTACTTAGCTTGCTTTTTTATGTGCAGGGTTTATTAGATCTTTGTGCATATCAACCTGCCTGAAGGTAGAAAACATTACCTCTAATGTAGTTTATAGATACTGTAAGTGTAAGCTGTTATTCTTACGTACATCAGCACGATATTTGATCTGGTTTTTTGTACATGCTTATCTTGTACAGAGGGACAGGGGTTGTTGGAGTCTCTTCAAGATGGCTAAGGGTGCAAGGCAAGGCATGGTTCAGTCATTCTGGATAGGATATCACTATTAAAGGGTGGCCTACCTGTTGTGAATTTTAATTGCAAGCTGTATCAAAAGATGATGTAATACAAAAGCCTTAGTTGCGTGAATTTCCTAAAAGTTCTTGTGGAAGCAGCCAGGAGTAGATAAAACATGGTGGTTTCACACTGGTAGAGTCATTGGGTCGCTGTTATTGACTGTACTGGTGGCTGCGCCAACTAGTACTTCTCTTGTGGGTTTTCCTCCCCAAAATGTCTTCAATGTCCTCCCAGTCTTGTCCCCCGGTAAGTCCACTCTCTCCACTGCTCATTTGTGTCTTGCAGGACGATCTCCGTAATAGTGGCACTGACTTCTGGTTGTGGATATTCCGTTTCGCAAACAATAGCTCACAATAAGAGTTTCATACACATCAGCAGTAAGTCCAACACGCCCTTGTGCTGTATGTAGCAATAAATAAAACAATATTAATGAAAATGTAGAAAAAAAAGCACTGCAAAAAACGTAATAATAAGGAAAATAAACAAATCAGGTGGAACCTAATGCAAAAACTGCACCAGATCACAATTGGCCAAACATGGCTGGTCCTCTTGGACTTTATTTGAAAGTGGAAAATGTGTGTTTACAAAAAATGCACAGTTTTACCCTCCTGATGATGTGTTGTTGCAATAGTAATTCTAGTTTATTAGTAAAAACGTTTTTGTTGTATACATGACTAATACAGGTACCTTTTAATGCACCACAGTAGGGGTGGGGCAAAAAAATCTATTCACATAAGAATCGTGATTCTAATCATCATTCTGAATCGATTCATAAAGTTCAAACTTTTTTTTACTTTGCAACATAAAAGACAAAAGACAGGTACAAACAACAATGTGATAACCTGACAGCATACACCCAGAAAACAATGGGATGAAGAGAGGAAAAATTCATATTAATAACGAAATAAGAGGCTGAGGGGCCCAACCCAACAGACACGAGGGGGCCACGGTACCCACCTCCCCCCAGGCCCCCTCCAAGAAAGAAAGAAATGTTTCTGTTTGAGTCTGTCAGTTAGGGGTGTCCCGGTCTGATATCAGCCAGAAAACTAATATGGGATGTTATTGGACAGCATCTAAAATCTCAGATATATATTATATTATATTATATTTATTCAATTGTAGAATACTGTCGATCAGGGGTTCTCAACTGGTCTCATCCTGGGACCCACATTTTGTCCTTGAGTCCCACTTTTTTTTTTTTTGTAGAATTCAACCAACCAAATTTAGTTTTTCAAAAATAGCTGTTGAAAACACACATATAATCTTTTTTAAAACATAAATCTATATGTTTTCCTGTGCAACATGCATTTCACAGCATGCCTGTCAAAATAAAAGTTTCTTTCAAATTAAAAGACAAGTCCAACATGAGACAATAAATGTTGATTTTTGACCAGCTGTCTGCGACCCACCAAGTACAGGTCCGTGACCCAATTTTGGGTCCCGACCCACCAGTTGAGAATCACTGCTGTAGATGTTATGTTGAAGGTTAAAATGTATGTAACCAATTGGTTCATAATAAATGGCTTAGTTTTTCTCATCCCAATTGTTGCTGACTATTGTTCTCTGTTTGAGTGACATCACGCCTTTTCTAACATTCCACGCTACAAAATAAGTAATAAAAGTATGTATGATTGTTGCTGATATCGTATCAGATCGGTATCGGCCAATGCTCAAGGCTGCAATATCGGTATCATATTGAAAGTGAAAAAGTTGTATCGGGACATCCCTACTGTCTGTAACAGGGTGACCTTTCCCATGGTTGCTGCCATTCCTTCATGGGAATTTCAAGTATTGTCATTATTCTTCATCGTTTTTTCCTTTTCCCTAAATTGTTGCGGCTGCAGCCCTGCCCACATCCCTGATAACTGTCCCTAAAGTGCCACTGTGAGAACTGTGAAATCGGATGGTCCATAAATAGCTATTTAAAATTAGATTTCTGTATTTTTAAATGGATGGATTAATTTCAGACGGAATCATCACAAAGCGAAATGCCATTGGGCTTATTTAGTAATTTCTTGGAAAGTGAATATATTGCCTTCTTTACTCACATCATAGCTAAATGAACTTTTTTGGCTGAGTCAGAGTGTTGTTGACTATGTCATTGTTAATACAGCATCGGTTTCCTCCTTGGATTATCCCTATTTATTTTCACGCAGAAACGTTTCTGTGAAATCCTAAGCTTTACACAGAATAGCTGAGTAATCATTTTTGAGAAGATCATTTGCCTCTCAAGAAAAAGTCTTTTATCTTTGTGCACTCGGTTACAGAAGTCTTCAAGTCCCCGTCCAGATTTGTAAGGGAGGATTTCTCTAGGCTGTGTTCAAAAGATCAAGATGAAATTGTGAAACAACCAGACCCATTTTTTATTTTATTTTTTTTAAAAATGACCTCTGTACTTGGATCTCTCAAAGGCGCCTTTCTCTCGCCTCAGCAGCCTTCAGCTTTCATTTTTATATGGCTTCTCTTACCTCTCAAACTCCATTACATTAATCGACGTTGTAACGTTGCTCTGCTCGTTCATTAGAGGCCTGACTGCGAATCATTTGGGTATATGTTTTTTTTTTTTTTCGCTCCATCGTGCCACCTTCATCTGTGTAAAACTGTAGCTCACTCTACCCTTAGTTTTATACTGAGCTGAACAATCATTCAGTTGGAATTAAAAAGTACATGGAATGGAATTTTCCTGGCTTAAAGCAAACTTTCACATTTTCAGGCAAGTGAACTTATTATTCCTGTTATGCTGATTTCACAATTTACCACTTTTATAAACTGGTTGACTGATGTTTAAATAATTACCAAGGATGAAGATATTATATTCAGTCAGTCATCAATGACGAATTTGCTTACAACTTTGATAAAGCAAGTGGAAACGGTTGTAGACTATTCTGTGTGTAAATTTATGCTACAACCTTATTTTATACTAGTATTTTTAAGTTGACTGGTAACATTTTATGAATGATCTCCTTTAGACATGTATTCTTGTATTTATTTACACTCTAGCAAATGAAAAATGAAGGCAAAGCGATGGTTACATTATATTTTTTTAAGAAGTGATACAAACCCCTATTGTTCTAAATATTTAAAGTAAAAGTACTAAATATCTAATAGGAACTCTGTGAAAGACAAAAAACATATGTTTTCACAATTCAACACGTCTGTTTAGCAGTTTTTTAAGAGCAACACATTTTAGTTCCATTGTATCTACTTACTTTAGCTCCTTCTGTCTGAATTCTTTTCAAATGTGTGCTTTAGTCAATCAATCAATCAATCAATCAATCAATCTTTATTTGTATAGCGCCAAATCATAACCAATGGTATCTCAAGGCACTTTACAGTAGAGCAGTCTTAAGGACGGACTCTTCATTTTATGGATACACACATATGCATATATACGTATATACACATACATATGTATCCCACACCCAACATGAATTCATCATGGCGGCAAGGAAAACCTTCTGTTAAGCAGCAGGAACCTTGTGTGGATCCCATTCCTATGATGAACAGCCATCCACGTTATGCTGTGTTGGGTGTGTGCAGAGAAAAGGGTGGAGACAGAGCCGCTGAGACTCTGTAACTCCACACTGAGGATCCCACGGACCTGCAAGACAAAAGCCAGAAGGAGTACAGGAGCAAACACACAAGGGAGTAAGCAGACATAGAGGGAGTGTTTGAAAGAGGAATGGGACCCTCTCCGGTCCCTCTCTAACCTAAATGACCTCTCTCTTAACGCCCTCTCCAACCTCTCTCCAACCGAGCATGCCAGACCCCCCCCCCCCGGCAGTCTATGCCTATTGCATCTTAATTATGAGCTATGAGCTGGTTCCTAACTAAAAGCTTTATCAAAGAGGAATGTTTTGAGCCTAACCTTAAAGGTAGAGAGGGTGTCTGCCCCCCGAACCGTGGTTGGTAGATGGTTCCAGAGAAGTGGGGCCTGATAACTGAAAGCTCTTCCTCCTATACTACTTTTAGAGATGAATGGAACAACGAGTAGTCCAGCATTTTGAGAGCGTAGTGTTCTGGGGGGATTGTATGGCACTACAAGCTCCTTGAGATAGACTGGTGCCTGTCCATTTAGGGCTTTATAAGTGAGAAGAAGAATCTTGAATTCTATTCTATATTTTATGGGAAGCCAATGCAGAGAGGCTAATACAGGAGTAATGTGATCTCTTCTCCTAGTTTTAGTCAGTACACGTGCTGCAGCATTTTGAACCAGCTGAAGTGTCTTAAGCGACTTGCTCGGGCAGCCTGCTAAAAGAGAATTGGCAGCCTGCTAAAAGAGAATTTTTAGTGACAGCTTCCATTAAAAGCAGAGATCAGTTCTTCATATTTAAACTAATCTTCACTTTACCACATTCATGCGGAATTATTCCCAGATATTAGATGCATGTGTTGCTTGAGAATCATTATATTGTTAAACGTCAGGGATGTTCTCCCAGTATAGAACCCCCAATAAATTACTGAATTTAACTATAGTTCCACGATACCCACGGTACCCCGCAGTGCCAAATTGTAACGGTTCCTATTATACTAGAAATTCTACACAACAGTACTACCATGGATGACCATACTACTGGTGCTAGTTTCCGCTACATAGCGGCTGTCTCTACTCTCCTAACGGCTTCTCACTGCACAGTCTAAGCTCACTGCACGCTACTTGAAAACACACCAACATGGCAACCGGACTCCACAGCTGCTGAATGATTGGCTGTTTGCCTGTTACTGGTGACGTCCTGAGATATGTTAGGCTGTTTCCGCACATTGGGTCCGCCCGTCTGTTTGCTGATTATCTGATTAGCTGAATTAACTCCATGAAGACAGCTCCGCTTCAATAAAAACTCGCTTCAAAACAAACAACAAGCTGAAGTTCTGTCTCGCCTGGACGCGTGCACGGCTTACAGTCACAAACTCGTGACAACACATGGCAGAAGCACAGGGCTCGAGCGGTGAGTCTGCCGCCGTGGCGTCGTCATCAGTGGCATCACTAATTTTGCTCAAAAAAACAAACTCCAAAAGTCCCATTTGGAACTATTTTGGCTTTAAACGAGTCAGACAGTAAAGCAATAGGAGATCCACTGTACAGGCGCTGTCACCAGCTATGGGAGCCACGGGCTCAGAGCGATCTTTATATATATATATACAATGGTCAAACAGTGTTTACAAATTATATACATACAAAGGAGGGATCACATCTAATCTCAAAACACCAGTGACGTCACCCAGAAAATGCATACAAATGTAGTTTTCTCAGGGAATCAGTTCCTGTTTATTGTATTTTATCTTTTATGGTTTATTATGTTGGTTTTATTCCCAAATAGATTTTTTTTTTTTTTTTAAAGACAATGGATTTGTTGTCCTAAGTTGATTATTTATATTAGTTAAACCTAAATTGACATGCAAAGGAAATGAATTTCAACCATATAATTTCTAACTTTATTTATTAGTTGTTTCTTTTATTGCTTATATGCTTTTATTGATGTACTCTTATCATGCACAAATCAACACTATCAGTAATTATTAAGTATTTCTAACTTGTACAAATACATTGCAGTTCATAAAAATAATAATAAAAAAAGGCTTCAGTATCGCGATATTACCCGGAACCGTGACACTTTGTCTGGTATAGTATCATGGTTACTCATTTTGGTATTGTGACAACTCTAAATTTAACAATACTTGTAAATTAAAATATTCTTTGTGTCGGCTCTAATATGTTGGGTTTGTTTGAGCTTATGTTGTGATGCTGGACATCAAAGCATGAGCATTTCACACACTCATATAATTTGACCATTCTGCAGCATATTCGTTTTTAGGCCATTTTCTTACTTTGAATTCCTCACTCTCTTCTCAACACATGGTGCCCAACTGTGAAAATTATTTGAATTGCCAGAAGGTGTTTGATTTGCGCTGAGTCTGAGTTATCAGCTCCAAACATGCCATGTAGCTTCTCTCTTATCGTCGTGCCCAGCCGTTTGCACAGTATCTGTATGTTTTTTAGCCGAGCCCTAAATGTGATGACAATAGTAATGAAGCAGCCACAAAGGCAAAATACTGTCATTTGCAGCAAAATGTAAGCCTCTCCCAATGCTTGCCTGAATGTTTCATGGACGGCTAACTAGTAGCTAGTTGATACAGCAGTCATGGGCGTTGGCCACCCACCCTGACCCCCTGTCATACCTTTACCTCTATACTTTTCACATTTCTAGAACAAAGGTAAATCCGTAGAGTTGAGGGCATGTTGTGCCCAAGTGAAGGGGTATGTGTGACACTCCGATGGCTCGAGGGCACTTCCTTGACCAGAAGAGTTGTTCACTGTCAGTAAACATCACTGTCTTCTTCCCCGCTAATGGCATTTCAAGACTGTGCTACGAGGAACAAAGACTGGTCGTATGAGATGGTGAGGAAAAAATAGAGTGACCCCATTAGGGCTAGAGGGTGTGGTTTCTTACAGTGGCTGCAGACGTACAGACATCTCTTGACAGATCGGAACTGAGGAACAGTAATTGAGTGATGTGCTTCAGTTAGACCTGCTGTTCCTACCAAAGGAAAAGGAAGTGACTGTATAATAAGAAGGGGAAAGATAGCAGGGGTGAGTATTGGCAAGGATGTTGCAATATGATACGTATCACGTTACTTGGGTCACAATTGAGTATAATCGCGATATTGCGATATTCTACCCAGTTAATATCAAAATTAAACGTAGAGATGAAAAATGAAGTTGCTGTGTATGTTTATCAGAAGATATTGATCATTCAGAGGACAAATTGAGTCAAAACTATTTGTTTCAAAACATCCTATTTATTATTTATTATTAGTGTTTTTGCACATTTTCACTGAAAAAAAGAAAATGTAGTGTTACACACTGTCATCATAAAATCAAGTGCATCAAGTAACCATTGCAACACATTGAAAGCATTGTATCCACTGAAATATTGCACAAATACACACAAATATTGATTAAAAAAAAAAAAGCATTTAATTTTTTTTTTTAATTAAAAAAAAATAAATAAAAAATTTAAATTAAACAATCTATTTAACATCAGCACCCAAAAAATTGCGGTATATTGTGAAATCGACTCCTAATAGATATAGGTACATGTATTGTTATTCTTGTGAAACTACTTAATAAAAGTAGGAACCTTACTATTGTCTTTATTTTTTTTAAGAAAACAACAGAAGTGTTTACTAGTGTAGTTTCTAACAAGTAATTTAAAGCAGAAAAGTGTAAAGAAGGATAGAAAAACACTTTATTAGGCAAGGGGTCTTTAATTATTAATTTAACTCGTTGTTAACACAAGCACTCGTCCTTCTATTGCCTGAGCAACAAAGTAACATGACAATCAATATTAATGACTTCATTAGTTTAGTTTATTATACGTCTTTATTAACACGAGCTTAGAAATGCCACAGTGCCATATTAAAGTGTACTTGAAAAGCACATTTTTGAAAACGATGACCAGTTGAAATAAACCACCCTCTCATGCTTGCGTCACACATCTATTAATGGAAACTCACAAAATGCAGATTGGCAGTCCTCGAGGAGAACATTTTTAAAGGCTCACTTTTATCTGAAGATGAACTGAATCATGAAAAGTCCTGATCGGAAGCAGTATTCACATTGTGTAGTTACATTTTGCAGTGACATGCTGAAATCTTTGCATAGGAGTATTAAATAGCCTGAAATATAAGCTTCAAACATTTCTAATTCTGTTATTTTGGCAGCTTCCTGTCCTTTCGCCCTTCTATTGTATTATCTGTTGTCAATCTCAGTATCAAGTTTACTAAATGAAAAAAACAAGCAAACTGTCCAATACTGCTTCATTAGAAGAAATTTCTGGACTCTTAAATGACACACACATATGCATGAATGGCATTAATATGCTGCTGGTTGTCAGTCGCCACAGGAAGTACTCAAAATCAACCACCTTTGTTACAAGCTGACACTTTCATTGAGTTCTGGTGTAGCATTTTTATTTATAGAGCTAATTGAGCTTTTCTTTTTAATGGTCCATTATTGAAACTCATTGTTAATCAAACTATTGAAGTTATTGTGTGCAAAGCCAAAGCGCTTTATCTGGCATGATACTGCAAAGCAATGCAAGAGTACAGTACATTGCATTGCATCATGTTGCATTTAATTTTTGCTTGACACATTAAGTCAAAACAGGAGAGCCAAATTAGCCTGAAAATGCAAACCCTCCCAGTGTCAGGATAGAAATCACTGAAGTTCTCTTGCCATGTGCAAAGCCAGTGCCGTGACAGAAGTCACAGCATCATTTAAAGATGCAGTCCGCAACTCTCAGATCCCTCTCTCATCCTCCCTCCCCGCTGCTCTCCCTCAGAGGAGCTAACAAGCTAACGTTAGCCAGACAGCAACATCACAGTAATATAACATGCACTGTTAAAAGTATATTACTGCAGCGCTTCTCTCTCTCTATGTGCACACACCTCAGCAGCAGCAGCAACACAGTGTCACAGCAGCCCACACAGAGGCTGCTGCTGCACGCGAATGAACAACACATGCACCACAGAGTTCTAATGTATCAATTATAAATCAAACATAATGTAAATCAAGCAGCAGTAATTACCTTTCAAGCAGAAAAGTTGCTAATTCCATGTTCTACTCCTCCAGACCATACACTGTAAAAAAGACCTGTGAGCAACAGCTGTCCGACAGCCCATCAAACACAATCCTGGCTCTGATTAGTAATTTTTTATTGTGTTGCATTCTGGCAATCTGCCAAAGGCATCAGGAGCAGCAGTGGAGACTCAATGAGTCTGTTTTTTTCACACAAACTACTAGTTTGATGTAAAGCTGTCCTTAAATAGTGACAGCTTTAGCAAATATAACAAATAGTTACTTTTATAAGAGTTACATACTGCACCTTTAAGGTTATCTGAAAAGCTATCTATATATTTCCAAAAACAAATTGTCATTTAAAAAAGAGCAGGATGGCCTTTTTCCTAAAACATTGCTGCCGGTTGATGGGTCTCAGTTAGCCAATGGAAAGAGAGTTCCACAGGTTTAGCTATAATACCCTGATTAACTCTTCCACATGTCAGGTTATTGGCCTCAAAGCTCCCTGTGTCAGTTTATCCTCAAATTCGGGATTATTCTTTCATTTTTACTCCCCCTGCGTTATTGCTCTGTGTTTTTGTGAACTCCGTGTTCTTTACAAACACACACACAACCGTTGTGAAATTCAAGAATAAACAAGCTGCAGTGTGTGTGTGTGTTTATTTTTTCATACTCAGAGCACAGCACTTGCTAGATTTTTTTGTGTTATCATTTTTAGCACGTACCTGCACTGTACTTGCTACTTATCTGTTTCATTCTGGCTCTCCATTTAATAGTTTTTTTTTTTTAAAGATTCAAAATTCTCTCAAATCCACCCAAAGAATAGTTTTCAAAGTTGTGCTTGTGATGTGTTTACAGAAAATGTTCCCACTGTTGGCTGTGCTGTGGTAGAAATGAATGTGTTTTTTTTTTTTTTTTTTTTCAAACAGATTGTGTGCTGATTTTCTTTTTTATGTTTTCCCCAATGTGATGCAAATCATTTATAATCAGTGTACTTAATATTCATGGCATTAAAGATGTCATCCTCCTCCAACAATTTGAGCTACACATCACTGACGCTGTAAAGACCTTGAAGGATATCGAAGTTCAAAGCAGATGAACTCCACAGTCGCCTTTTTCAAGGTGAGCGCCTTGGATTAGTGGTAACCAATTCAATATCCAGTCAAATGTGAGATATGATCTGAACGTTCTCATCGTCTCCTGAGTTATGATACTGAATAATGAGCAGAAAAGTGTTTTTTCTGAACATTATGATGTCATGGTGGAGTCGACCTTTTAGATGCGAAATGTCATCGGTTCATCATTCAATCCTCTCAGACACTTGTAAGAACTAATGTCATCGTTTGCATATGAGATCTCGAGTTATAGCCACCAACGTGTTTTGTGAGGTCACAGTGAGTTCGTCCTTTTACCAGTCAAACCTAATCAGTTCATTCAACAGTCCGAGCAAATATGTGTGCCAAATTTAAAGGTAGTCCCTCCGGGCGGATCTGAAATGTCATGCTCACAAGAATGAAAGGGATTGACAACCTGAACACATTATGCCTCTGGCTACATCTGTCGCCAGAGTCAAGGCATTAAAAATTTAAGTGGCCTTTGTTATAGCGTAGTCAGTGGTTATTTACTTGAACTTCACAACCTTTTTTTTCGATATAACTGGTAGCTAATGATAACAAAAAGGTAGAAGAATCACTGATATGACATCATTAAAAAAGAATCCCTTGACCTCAGAAACGCCCGGTTGATTTATTTCTTTTATGCTTCTATTCTGTCCCTGGACACAGAAGATCCCACACGGAGATTGTAGCTGTGCTATCTCCCCATCTTTAATTTAGAAATTCAGGAAGACTGCACATGGGTACGATGGTTATCTACTCTTTGTGTCTGCCTGGTCTCTTCATGCATGTTTTCTCAGTAAAAGCCTCCTTTGGGACCACATACCAGGCTGTATTAGTGTACTGTAAAATATTTTTATTTCTTCCCTTAAAGGCACGGTTGTACAGGCAAGGCAAGGCAAATTTATTTGTATCGAGCATTTCATACACAAGGCAATTCATTGTGATTAAAAAGTGCAATAGAAAATAACACACAGTTTAAAAATCAATGAAACATGAGAATATTAAACAAGATTTAGAATCAACAATAAAATGATAAAAAAAAATAAAATCTCTCTTTCATTGCAGTAGAGAAAAGGAGTGCCTGTAACTTGGATTTAAAAATGTTTATTACAGTGGTTTGTATGGATGGGCGATATTGACAAAAAATGTATCCCGATAATTTGTGGTATTTATCACGCTAACGATAAAAATCACAATAGATAAAAACAATAAATAAAAAAAAATAATAAAAAAAATCACTACTTAGTGTAAACAGGTTCCTTACAAACACAAATAAATCTTAATACATCAACACTGGACACTTTTAAAAAGTACAATAGCTGCTGACTCAAAGAGCTAATATTTTATGGAATATATTTGTGCATGTGGGTCACTCTATTATTGTTATTGTATGTAATTCATTTATTTCCTCATTTGAAATAAAATTATTAAAAAAAAAGCACAAATAACTCCAATAGTGTTTTTACTGCTGATGAATCTTGTTTATTTCATATTTGATAATGAGTTACATAAAGTTATGATTGATAAATATCTCTCTGATTTCCCATAATTAAACCAGATCAAGCTGATGATTTAATCATTCAGTATATTTAGGTGTAATAATCTCAATAGTTACATTAGTCTAATGAGACCAGCTTTGTCTTGTGAACACAAGAAATATAATTAGAAATTATTGCGTTTCACAAGTTGGGACGAATGAATAGTGACATTACTATTTATGCTTTATTTAATTGTTTCACACAAGTGTTAAATCTGGCACCAAGCCCTACTTGAAGGGAAGAGGCACCCCCATGCCCCGCAAGGCCGACACCGCCCGGCGAGACTCCGCGAAGAGAGCACCCAGCAACACCCCTCCACGCCCCCCAGTGGCCTACCGCCCCGCCATGCCCGACCGCACCACCCTGATGTATTTGTCAGGCCTAAATGTGTGAACCTACCCACCACCCTGTTATGGTACCCATTGCCCAATGGAGAGGCACTTCCCAACCCCTGTGGGAATGTGTGTGTTTAGTGAATGTATGAGGTGCAGTTTAAAAGAAAGGAAGATTTAATATTTAAACTACATTTTCCACGCTGTTTGTGATGTAAGGATTCAATATTCCTTGATAAACAGTGTTGTAGAGTATTTGAATCTCTCCCCGTAGCAATGATTTTTTATGAGTCTTTGGCCTTTTTTTTTATATAAACATGTGCTCTGCCTGATATTATGGAACACTGACGATGATGTCCTCAGGGCTTTCATCTTTGCTCTCTACATTTGCCCTCCAAACATGGAAAGCTTAAGAAAACAGAGCAATTTGTCTAAAAGGAAGCGACTCCAATCGATAGGATTTTCATTACACTTATGTTTTCATAGTACTGCAGAGGCAGGGTGCGGAGCCCTGATGAATGAAACATTAGTGCTCAAGTCTCCTCTCACGCCCTTCCTCTCTTACGTCAGTGATCACTGTCACTGCGATGATGTGTGAGCACTGGTATGAGTTTGGGTGTTGGGACCTGATTCGCCTCAGTGCCACATCAAGTCCTGTCTGCTTTGTTAATGTATATTTTGGTGGGTTTTCCAGTGTGTGAAGAAGAAAAGTACCTAAATGTGTGATCCTTCTGAGTTCTACCCACCATAAAATCATCCCACTGGGGTCCTACTTTGAGAGGTGGGGTTAAACTGGGGGTTGATTTTTTTTTTAGCAAAAGCACCATTCTTAACCAAGTAAGCTACTGGTAGTCTTGGTAATCTCTTTTCAAACTTTAGGACTTAGGTTGTTTTTATGCTTTGGCCAAGCTTAGTTTCTGATTAAAGCAACACTTCAATGCAACACTTTCAACAATATAGTAAAAGCAGCCCCACTCTGACATCTCTCCATTAATGCATGTTTGTGCATGTGTGTGATTTAGGCCTATGTGCGTGAGAAGCGTGTCCCTAAAATAACAGGGTAAACCAGAGTTTCCTCATGGGATTAATAAAGTATTCAAAATTCCCCCCAAAAAAAATTCCACCAAAAATTTATTGATCCACCATTAAAAGCCCACCTTCAACGTTGCTAATGACTGAGACTGAGAGTTGTGACTTTCATGTCAACAGTCCCACCTTCTGTCAGGTGATAACTCCACTACCTCGTCTCAGTCGTTCTTTTTTGCAAGTAGTTGCAGAACAATCTTCACCTAAGCTGCCAGTGATGATGATGCTATCTTTAGCAAGTAGGCACCAAAGCTGAATGTGTTTTTACTAGGGATGTAACGATTCACTCAACTCCCGATACGATTCGATTCACGATACTGGGTTCACGATACGATTCTCTCACGATTTATTTTACAAAATGGGACTAGACAAAAAAATTTATTGGGAAAAAAATTAGAAAATATTGTACTATTTTCATTTTATTTTTCATTGTCAAAATAATTCCTTGATAAACAATTCAAAACAATGCAATTTAACTAAAAATAAATCTTGAATGAAATAAATAAAGGAATAATACAAATGAAAATGAAGCCTATTAATTTAAATTCTGGTTCTATAATAAACAATGCAAAACTGCATAATAGTTCTTTTTCTTTTAAAAGTGCAACTGAAAATGTATTTTGTGCCTTAACAATTGGACTTTAAAAAAAAACAAACCGTGATTACACTGATTTACGTCATATTTGTTTGGACCAGCAGAGGGCGCTGGTAACACAGTGGTCGGTTGACATGCAGATATCTTGCAGTGAAGAAGAGAAGCTATGCTAGCAGACAGAACTAATAGAAAAACGTGACTTTTACAGATATTCAAGTAATATTACAGATATTCTTTCGGTGCTAAAGGGGTAATGAATCATTTATTAACATATTTAAGAGTAGAAGGCGGCCAGAAAGAAAGTATTAGCAGACTCCGCCCGCCGCCTACACTTGTTGATAGCGCCCTCTGCTGGTTAAAAAAAGTACTGCGATTCAATTTTCAGAAAATCGATATCAACCGTGATACCTATGAATCGATTTTTAACTGCCTTCCGATTAATCGTTACATCCCTAGTTTTTACGAATCCACATGTCATCTATTTGTACCCCTCCACAATTTTGTTGGCTTTCAAAGATTTCCTTGAGTAAGATGACTGAAAGTAGTTTGGGTTCTGTAGATCTGAACTCTGTCCTTCGTTATGGCTAAGTCGATAGATGTAAAAAGCACACTGGGTGCAATATACTGGTTTGTTACTTCTGCCAACATGGCGGTGTAAACAAAACTAGTTATGTGACAACTGGAGCTTTTTTTCTCTTCTGACACACCCTGTATGCTGCGCTTCATCACCATTCATAGCGCACACATACACTTTGCACACGCCGATAGAGAATGCAACAACACTTCTCAGACATGTTAGGCCTTAACTTCCCATAATGCATCATCACTTAAGGTGCCTCTAAGCCTGCAACAGTATGGACTAACCGCCGATGAACCACGGATGCCTTAAACAAAACTAAATAATAGTGAATAATGCGCGTTAACATTATCATCGGCATTAATAACATAATACATTAATACGATTACACAATACATTTGACAGCTGTCATCATAATATACTATATTTTTATCACCCCTGAAGGGTTGTTACAGTATGCCTTTTAAACATGATCAACTAATTCACTTTATTTCAGGTAGTTTGTATAAAATAAAAATATCCCTAACCTTATGTGTTAGTAATAGTTTATGTTCAGTGAACTTAATGAGAGTTTTTAACACTACTTGAGTGTTGCAAATTGCTTTATCTTTTTTGCCATAGTCGCACACTTGCATGCAAATGGTGAAAGAGCTTGAAGTGAATATGAATGTTTTCTAAAAAATGGGGTTGCCCTTAGATTTTAGACCTACTGTATCATTATTAATGGGGATAGACATTTCTTCCGAGCCTTTAAATTGTGAAGGATCATGGTACCATGATCAGGCTCACTGATCCAGATAACTTTGCGTTCTGAGTGCTCTGGTTTTGTACAGTGTGATAACTTACAATTGTGCACAAGAGGCTAATTAAAAAGCAATGGTGCTTGATACGACAACTGAACTGGTATTCCAAGAAAAAACTTTCTATACATGAACCCTCACCTCTATCTATGCTAAAGGGAGTTAGGATGTATTGATCACTGGCACCGACTTCACTCCA
Source organism: Gouania willdenowi (assembly GCF_900634775.1). Taxonomy (NCBI): domain Eukaryota; kingdom Metazoa; phylum Chordata; class Actinopteri; order Blenniiformes; family Gobiesocidae; genus Gouania; species Gouania willdenowi. The sequence continues at coordinate 22,059,799 of NC_041053.1, forward strand.
CCAACACTTCCAGCCATAAAATAAACTTCTCCTCAAAAACTCTGTAGTACGTCCATGAAGGCTGCAAGTTTGTACTTTACTCAGTGTTGGCTTTGGAGGGGAAATGGAGGACTTCCTTTGAGCTTTCTGCTTGTTGATATGACAACAACACCCTTTAATAAATAATCAACATCTGTTCTGCCAATAATTGGACTTGAGCTTCTAGTTAAATATCTCACCCCACTATAGGTTGTTAGCTTTGTCATCGCAACCAAGCGTGTATTGTCACAAAATGTGTGATTTCTTTCTTCTTCTTTTTTTTTTGCACAATCTCTCGCAGTTAAATCTGTGCACATGTGTTTCTTGTGTTTTGTTGTCACACAGTCCTACTACTTTTTTTTTTTTTTTATAAGCAACACTACATCAATCAGGATTTAAAATATTCCAACATTAAGTTTAATGCATAGCATCATCAATCATATATCTGAAGGTGTTGTACGAGAATGTATGGCAATTTGCATTGGTGGGCCATATACATTTACATAAAGGGCTGGGTTTGGCTCCAAAGTTCAACAATTTTTTTTGTTCATTTCCGAAAAAACTCCTACTGTCTGCACCCATGATGGTGAAACGTGTATGTGTAGACATGCAGCGACAGCCCAGTCTCTAGATCCAATAAACCTGTGTGTGTGATACAGCTGTGACAGGTCATCCAGATAACGCAGCTCAAAGGGCAAAACAAATTGGGCTCACACGCAGTGCCTCATGCTCATTGTGCCCCTGGCAATCACAAAACAAATGACCGCGAGCGCACAGGTGCAAGCTATCCTCTCTCCTGGCATTCATTTGCATTACCGTCATTAATCACGTGCAACATGGACACCTAATATATCAGTTAATGTTTGGTTCAGGAGTTGTGTATCCACAGCTTAAAGCAAGAGGAAAACCAAATTCACTCTCACAATCTTAGCTTATGGACCACGAGTTGACTGTGTTACTGTCAGTGCGAACAAAAGGCAGCAGTGAGAAATGGCGGAGCTTTTGAGAGTTGGCTGTTAGCGGCAGCTGTGCACTATTTGGCTTAATCGTACATTTTTCCATTTTTCCTGCAGCTGTATTTGTTAAACCATTGAGTCATCTTTAAAAATCCAGCTTTGTAATTGTGTCTCGCTGAGTTGTTTGCTTGAAATGGGACGATTCACTTTTATTTTTCACAAACACAGTAAGCAGACATAACCAAATGCAGGGAGTTAAAACCAAAAAAAAGAGTGCAGCGTATAGTGGGTCTGCACACTGCACAAACTACAGAGTTATTTAGTAGATTGCTAATAGCTTAACTTAATGGCGATGTCATTTTATTTGCTGCGCTAATTACGAAAGGAAGCACAATCTCTTAATTAACCTCCATGTGAAAGCACTGTTGGTGTGACTCAGTGACAAGTAGCTGAAAAAAGGTCTGTTAGTGAGAATCAGCACTAAGTTGGATACATATCCAAACTGCAGAATTAGGCTCTGCTGAGAAAACCTCTTTTTTTTCCTTTTTTTTTTATTATTCTTGTTGAATTTTCCTAAAAGTAATCTTTCAGAGCTTTCCCGACTGACACGCGTTTAAAGAGTCGTTAGCGCTTAGCTTTGATTGGTTTGGTTTCTGACTAAATGTGACATCCAAAGCTGCTGCGGTATCTCACCTCAGTCTTTGCATTATTCACAGCCATCACTCACTTGTCACTGTGCTGTCGGAAAAAAACAAAAAAAACAAAACAATAAGCAGCGTGTGTGTGTGTGTATATGTGTATGCGTGCCATAAAACAAATTACATCAACAAACAGAAAGCTTTTGGTGTGCCAGCATGTTGTGATAATATTAACAACAGTGAATGTCAGAATGTAGATAGGATGCATTACCCAGACTGGAGCTGCCACTGCGGTATTCTCATCAGTTTAATTGACTTATGGTTGAAGCTTTTCATTTGAGTAAATGTGATGCATATATTTGATTTTCTAGCTTTTAAAATGAACTAAATGTCACCGGGTTTTGACAAGCAATTAAAAAGTAGCTTTTTGTTTTAGGTAAAACTTTCGTGTTTTTCCTTTTTAATTTTTGACATTTAAAAACCAAAAGCATATATATATATATATATACATATATATAAAAGTGACACTCTAGATGAAAAATAAGCCTCAGGCTTTTGATTAATAAGTAATTATTAGGACAAGTCTTCATTTCAGCACTAATAAATCCCAAAACAATACTTAGCATTGAGTGAATGTGCTAGTTGAGTTGGCTGGGCGAGAAATTGATTAATCAAAGTTTGTTGAATTGGTTTCTTGACAGGCCGCTGGAAGGACACAGAGGTTTATAATGCTTCCTCTTACTTAGAAAGTCACAGAATCCTCTTTTATTTCTTATTATATTATACCAGAATTGGCATGTTCCCCTGTTATTTCCTGTTATCAGTGCAGGGGCATTAAACTTAAATTGCAAGCTCTATTAAAATATCATATATAAAACTAGGTTTATTTAGGTAAAGTCAAGCAGCCACTAATACTAAGTTATCACCATCTTTCCTCCTTCATGGTACATACATACCTGTCAAGTATCCCGTTTTGGCCGGGAAACTACCGTATCTTACCCATCTTTCCCGCCAACTACCCATAATTTAGTATTTACCCGTCAATATCCCATATTTTAATGTAATAATAATTAAAAGATGCCTTACTAAACTGAACGCCGCCATTAGCCTCGCGAGAACTTCCACCTGAAATGGCCTGAGTGGCAGTTTTCGCGACAGTTTTTGCCGACAGTGGCAATAAACCCGGAAACAACTCAGAAAAGAGGTGAATGAATCAAGAAGTTCCAGCGAAAAAAACAAAGAACTCATGTAAATACATTGTAAAATGTGACAGAGAGTTTACCTTCCTAAAGAGCAGCAGGATGTGACACAGTTACACGTTCTGTTAGATTAATAAATGAGATTTTAACGTCTCCCACAGCGGAAGGAACCACGAAAAATCAGCCAATCACAAGTGCCACAAATATACACTGCTTTATAAAAGTGTTAAAGGATGTAAAGTCTGCAACAAATGTGTCTAATAAGTCATTAGTGAATACCAGAGAACCACATGAGTGAGCATGAAAAATTAAAAGAAAACATATAGTGAAAATAAAATGTTAATGTCTAACTTAAAGACAGATAGCTTATAATGTATCAAAATACTAGTTTTAGGAGTTGCTGCTTTTACTTCCCAGAACAACATGTAAAGCTCAGTTAGATGGATTTCTGAGTGCACATATTGATCAGCTGTTTGTTAATAAATGCCCGTGTGACATTTTTCATCAGCAAATTTAACCCAGAATTGTCTTTCTGGTCAGCTTTTATTTGATAAAATTATTGATTTTTATATCATATATCACCATTTTGAGAAAAGATATTGAGATATGAGTTTTGGTCATTATTGCCCAGCCCTGGTAGGAATGTTCGCAGCATTTCAATGTTAATAAAGGTCGACCTACCAGTTTCTAATTGCATAATTGTATTTAGGAAGTGGTTGACAAGTGGGTATTTTAGATATCTTGTACACCTGTCTTAAAATATAAGGGATACTGGAGCTTAGAAAACTGCGAATTTGCTCCGTTCTCTTGAAGTTAATCTCTAAAAACAAAACGGTTTTGACTCAAGACCCTTGTTTTCTACAATCAGGGGAGTTCAGCACATTTTCCAGTCACATATTTCTCTTTTTATTTTGAAAACACATGGGTAGACAACATCTCACTTATACTCGTCACCTCATTGTCCTTTTACCACCTGAATTAAACATCCACATACACCTTTCTTTTTCAAATGTTGGAACACTAGCTAGAAATGTTGTCAATTAAAATCTGATCTCACTGTTTTTACATATTCTGTCCATTTGGACCAAAGCTTGTAAAATGTATCTTTTTGCACCCTGAAGGAAAATGACAGTTTCTCCATAGTATAGATTCTATGAATAATATTGATCCATTCATCAATGGTCAGGGGTTCCACTTTCAACCATTTTCTGGAGATGGCTTTTTTACCTGCTACCAGTAATATGGCTAGTAATTATTATTATTATTATTTTTTTAATCATTTTTTGATCAATTATTAAAAGCTATATATCACCAAGATCAAGGGATTCACATGTAAGGGGAATGTTTGATCTGTCACATATTTAGAATAGATAGAAAACACAAATGATATTGTAAGCATGACTGGCACAGGTTACCTCTAAATGACCAAGACTAGCTTTAAGTCATTAACACTAACATAAAAACCTGACTTAATATTTTTTCAGTTTTTATTCTTTAATTAGACACCAAACCTCTTACGTTTCAGTTGACTAAACTAACAATTACTTTAGTCGAGAGGGTCTGCAGGGGTTTGGTTTGTACAACCTCTTAAACAATATTATTTTTTGCCAAAAAATTAAGAGGGTTTTTCCTATCATTTATTCACCTCCACCTCATATTTTTACCATGTCAGTAATTGAACCAGCATCCCCCCGCAGGGTTTAATCAGAAAAAAGAGTGGCAGCTGTTAAAAGTGCAGCGAACTACCTTTGCGCTGTGATAGGAATCCTGCTCTAATGTGATTGGCAGCTCTGTTGCTGCAATTTTTCATTTCTTCATCTAAAGACAGGTAGGTAGAAGTGGCCTTTTTTCCTTAATCGTTGTCTCATTGTACATACGCTGTGTTTCAGCTCATTGGTGCCTGTCCAGTGAAAGTATTTGGACATTTTTTATTTTTTTTGCTGCTGTTGGTTTCTTTGCTGCTGGGTGAGCAAGTCAAAGGGTTGTCAGAAGTTAGTCTTTGCCCCTGCAGAAAACTCCCACCCACAGTGGTCCAGATGAAGAATGCAAAACGCAACAAATGCCTGCTGTGGAAGAGATGAAACGTAGGTGCAGTGTGCGCGCATATCTGGGATTTATGATTTGTGGCTATTTTCTCCACTTTGGTCTAGTTTTCTTATCAGGAGGAAGAAATCTTGCTGTTCCTTTGCTCGGATAAGCCAATCTCCTGCATTTCCGTTTTATTGCTCTCATCAGTTATTTATTTACCGTGTTGGTTATGACTCATGTTGTCTACACTGGAGGTCAATGGCAAAAAGAGGCATCACCACATCTATGAGGATTTAGATCATACCTCATTTTCTAAAAGGGTGCAGGGACTGTTTTTCCTTTTTCCTTTCCTGGATAATCTTATCACCCAATGTGCCCCAATTTTTTTTTTTTTACCATTTTCAAAGATAAGCATCCTCCCAGCAAATTGGACCAAATTAGTCTTTTATCTCATGTGTCCTAAGTGAATGTCTTGTCACCTTGGCTTTCTGATGAATGCAGGCCTGTAGACTGTAGCTGGGCTCAGCTGGTTGTTCGATTTGCCCATTTCCGTTATAGTGACTGTCGATGCTTATTCAGCTCACCCAGGAGAAGTGACCTTAGTGTGATTGCTTTTAATGCCTTATCTGAGCTAGAAGATGTGCAGAATCGGATCTGTTTGGTCGTAAAGAATCAAACGCATTACGAACAGTAAACGTAAAGAGTGGGATTTTGGAAGAGAGTCTATTCACCCCAGTTTTTTTGTAATCTCATTTATCACATTCCCGGAGGAAGGTTTTCCTCACTACATATAATATTCAAAGACCTTATATGAGCTGCAAATGTAAGCTGCTCCGTAGAAGGTATGACTCTCAGTACATGCAGTAAATCAGTTTTAGATCATATAGCAATTAGTCTTACATTCTTTAGTATTTTCTGTTTGACATCTCCAGACCCATGATAAGGTTTGTATTCAGTTTAGGTCTTTACATTTTATTTTTATTTTGTTTATATGGAGAATAATTCATCCTGTGACATATATACAGCCTTTGATTGGATTAATGGCAGCAACAATGAAATATCACTGATTTAATACATATTAGAGATGTTTCCTAATGATACTGAATACATGGTAGGGCTAGAGGATTTTGCCTAAAAAAAATATCAGATTTTTTAAAGAAAATTTGAGTTTCGATTCAATGTTTCTTTCAATGCACTTTAACATAACTGCAGACATCAGATATATTGTCAAAAGTACAACTTTATTGCTGTGATTGTCCTCAAGAGTTAAAATGCATAGAACAATCCCAAAATAAAAAGTAAATGATTCTCTATCATTCAACAATTTCAAGCTTTAACCCAGGTTTAAGCAAAAGTGCAACAGCAACTTCACAGTAGCTTAAATGTTCTGATTAAGAAACCAGATAACTACATATTTTATAACATATAACATTACAATTAAAAAATTACAGTTAGCATCTCAGCATAGTGCGAATAAAATATTGCACATGCCTGTGGCACACATATAGCCTACTTAAAGGGTAAACACATGTAAACAAATAGGGGGAAAAAGCGAAAAAGTCGGAAAAAACTATGGTGGTTAAAAAAAATAAATAAATAAATTTTTTTTTAAACTCGAATTTGCAACATAAAAATTATTTTTATCTACAAATTTGATTAATCGATTAAATTGGTTTTTTTTTTTTTTTGTTTGCCCAGCCCTAATACATGGTAGACAGATGCATTGATGCAGTTAATAAGTGATTTTAATTACATATTAGTTTTTGCATAGATTAAATATGTAGAGTAGATTCATAAATTTAAAAAGAGTTCACTGGTTATTTAGGTCTGTATCCCAACATTTGTGTTTGTGTTTGTGTTTAGCTCTGGATGTTTTGGTTTACCCCACCATTAAAATATAGATTCCATTTAAATCACATTAGTTTATTTGTTAGCTTCCCAATCTCAAGTGCCTGAAAGTAGCTTTTAAACACATTCACAATAATCACAAAAATAAGTTAGCAATTAAAGACATTAATAGTTGGTGGTTTAGGGTGAACGGGTAGTTGAGGGTCTGCATTGTGGCTAATGCCCTTGCGTCGTCTTCCTCGTGTCCCTCTTCTTCATCACATTCTTTTCAGTTGTTGGTGCAGGCAAGCATGGCTGCGTTTTGGCCGGGCAGGTCCTCACCAGTGCCCCGTGGTGATGTGCTCCACTGTAATAGGCAGTAAAGGCAGTAAAGTCATCTAAATAGGGAAAGATGATGAAATGGAAAGGAAACGGAAAAGTCTGAATTGATGCTGACATGACGCGGAAAAGGGATAAACGCTGACACATAATTTGGGACACTTTGAAATGGAAAATTGGAGGCCCTATTGTTGTAAATAAAAACCACTGTACACTCTATTTTGTTACTATTTTCATTGCATATGTTTAAATATTCAACTCTTATTAGGTCACATGTTTAATGGAAACATTTCCATTTATGGTGGGCCTGATGTTTTGTCCGCTTTTGATCCTGTCCCTCTCAAGCTTCAAGTTCTCCCCATATTCCCTGTTGTACAGGGCACACTTTGGCCAAGTGTCATTACTCATTAGACTCATTGTCTATCATGATGATCAGCTGCAAACACTGGATGCATATGATCTCTTTCTTTCAGACAATTTGCAGTTTGAATTCACTATGGTTGGTTCTGTCGCTAACAAGTCTGTGAAGCTGATCCGATATGAGCACTGGGCGAAGTGTCACCTTGTGCCGAGCACTTTATGCATTATCAGGTGCTGAAGCATGGAATGAACAGATAAAACAATTCTGAAGGGGAAATGATTCTGTCCATAATCAGATTTATTCATTCAGTCCACTGAGGAAGATTGATGTCTTATCTACGGCTGTGGATTTCAATTCTCTCTGCTACGATGCAGATAAACAATCAGCCTGCTGCCTCCAGAGCTTTTTTTAATTGTGCTTTTGTGTGTGTGTGTGTGTGTGTGTGTGTGTGTGTGTGTGTGTGTGTGTGTGTGTGTGTGTGTGTGTTGGTTTGTGTGTTGCTATTAGTATGATTTTGCGTATCAGCATGTTTTTGACAACCGAGTCGTGGTTCTGTCAGAAGAAAACAGCACCTCGCCGTCTTTACGGTTTCTTCTGTGACTGTTTTTCATGGCTGTTAAATGCCAGACATGTGCTCTTACATCTTTCTAACTTGCATTAGAAAAGTTTAGCTCAAACTGAGATCAAACCAGCACTGTTGCTCCTGTCTGGCAGGAAGACATAATTCATCCTTAACTGTACTTGTGACTAGGAGCAAGCCGCCATTTTGAGGCCGAAGACCATTGCCGTTTCTAAATCTGTGTACTTGTGCGGATTTGTGGACCTGTGAAACGTCTTCATGCGCAGCCCAAATCCTGTTCCAATTCCAAGTCCGCTTCTCACAGCAAGTACGCTGTCAACCACCGGATGAGAACTTGCCACGCCCATTTTACCGAGCATGCATCAAAGGAGACTTGTGCGTACTCCGTCAGCCATATTTCCCAGCTTGCACTTCGAACAAGCGCATGATTTCAAAGATGACGACGGAGGAGGATAAGCCGCACATGTGTAAGTTACAAAAAATACATTAACCAGTATATTGATCATAATAGTAATAATAATAATAATAATATTAATATAGCATTAGATTAGGAGTTTAATTTCAGATTCTGTTTTGTCCTTAAGAAAATATTTTCAGGACAGAATTTTGTTTTTCTTTAAAAATGTAATACCTAGAACATGTAACAATTGAGAATTAAAAAACCTTCTTCATAACGGAGAATTATTTTCATATTGTTTTTTATTATCATTATTATTATTATTATTATCAATATTATTAATGTTATTATTCTTGTTGTTTGTGGGCCTAAAGTATTTCCAAAATCTATCCTGAATCATTTATTTATTCATTTTTTAGCTTATTTTGATTATTATTATTTTTTAACAATTATTATTAATTCAATACCTAAAAAATCTAATTAATAAGTAAGAATTAAAATACCTTATTTTGATATATAATATTTTATTAGTGTTGTTATACATAAAATGTTCATAAAATCTGTTCAGATGTTTATTAATATTTACAACAATGACTTCTACTCAATGATACATATTATTTTCTTTGGTGTCTACAGTGGAGCGCACATACTCCACACAACAAAGTGCTTTGACCCAAAACAATGAATATGCGAAGTCCGTTCTTCAACTCTGGTCTCTGTACCCAGGAGTTCACAAGTACTGAGTATGCATACTTAGAATTGAGAAACGGCCCATATTGCAACGTTGCTACATGTCCATCCAACAGTAAACAATGAATTTGTGTGTGTGTTCATTGAAGTTAATTCCTTCTTTTAAAAAAAATTAAATATCTGGCACATTATGACTTGAAGATGAAGAAATATTGACTTTTTTCTGTATACAAGTTCTAAGGTAAAATTATTCTAACTGTAGTTTCCATGGTAGCTAGTGATGACAGTGATGGTAGTCTGTTGCAATGGGATTTACAATTTTGAACTGGGAATTCTGAGTGGAAAGCTTGCAACATCTCAAAATAGGTCAGCCTCAAAAGGTGCGAAAGCAGAAAGTTGACAGCACCCAATTCTGAAGTTAACAAATTTCACCTTTTTCTGCTTTAGTTTGGCTCAGAGAATACACGATAATAGACAGACCTCATATTTTCTTGAAATAAAAAGATTTTGCTACTCGTTCTCAAATCAAATTCTGATTCCTGGGAACAAACTCCAACACAGCAGCGAGATCTGACAATGATCCTCTTCCCTTCACACCCTTCCCGCTAAGACAGCTCGCCTTATTATCTCCTGAAATGGGAAGGTTACAGTAGCAACAGGTGCATACATAGAGGAAGGTGAGTCTTAGGATTTTATCTTTAATCCAGTCAACCTTAGCAAAGAAGCTCAGGAACGGAACTCTCATCAAACTGCTATAAAAAAAACAACATTCGATTATTAAGTTTTGCAATTTGGTTGAGCCACTAAGAAGAGGAGATGGAAATATGTTAGATGCATTTAATGGACCTGAAGAAATAGTGGTAAAACAACCTTGGTTACCTCTGGCATTAATATAAAATTTATGAGAAGGATTTAGGCCGATCTCCTGCAGAGCCTTGAGAAGACGCTGCTTTGTCAGTCAGCACACGTTTAGCATAAATCTCCCACTCCTCTCCTTCTTCTGTAGCCACCTTGAATCGCTCATGCACTAAGTCCTGTTGTATCGAGATGCTTGGATGATCACTTTTGTTAATGCTATTTAGCTATTTTAGCCAAAGGATGTGGAACATCTAAGGGTCTGTATTGGTCACGTGTGTATTTTAATAACAGAAATATTTTCTGCATTACCAATCTGTTTCAGTGTTGCTGAATACTCGCCGATGTGTCAGAAATGTAAGAATTTTTTTATTCATGTCCATCGTAATTGTTTCTGTCATGTTATAGCAGCCAGGTTTTTTTTCCCACTACTTTTTTAATCACTTGCCAAAAACTGGACTTATTGATTGTGGCTCATTTGCATTCATATGGAGGTTGGCCGATTGAGCTATTTCACTGAGCACAATAGTTAGGCTGTCTGCCGGGTAATATGAAGGGACTCTTTTCTCAGGTGAGACAACTGTCATCTGTCTTAGTATAATTCATGAATTTTGTGTATGAATGAGCAGCATATTCCAATGAGTTTAAGGATCAGGAGCAGGGCCGTATAACCCCCCCCCCCCCCCCCCACTGTGCCTGATTGGAATGAAAATGATGGAGCATACGGTGTGATAGATTTTTCTCTCTTTAAGATTCACAAAGGCACATTCTCAATGAGCAATTTTGTGAAAGCATGTCATGTATTGAGTGGGATCGGGGGGGAAAAAAACCTCATTTGCTGCTTGCTTCTGAAGTCATAAAGACATTTTTTTTTCTGTTTATGCATGAAGACCTTTAACTCAAAAGAATAGAGAACATATTAAAGAAACTCACGGGCTGTTTACTCTTTAAAAGATAAACATATGTTTGTTTGCCTTGAACAAAGATGATAAGTAAATAATAAAGCACTATTTTTTTTTTACACACACTAAAAGGTCACCGGCATTTTAAGTGAAGGTTCAGAGCTTAAAAGGAAGGTTTTTACAGAATTGATCAATTAGAGTTATACATTTTCTTTTTAATCCGACCAATATTGGATTTTTAAAAGTAGCAGTTTATAATACAGAAAGCATAGCACAGAGCCACAGAATCCTCACGCAGCAAAGCAGTTAAAGCTGATAAATCCTAATACAACAGTGACACTAAGGGTGCTTTCATACATATAGTCCCATGTGACCATGTGAACAGTATGAGGAAGCGAGACAGATAAAAGAAATGAATGATGTGGGAGTAATATGGAAGAGTGTGGAAATGTGTGTGATGTGTTTGTGTGCTGACAAAGCGGCTCTGAAGATGGATGGATGGATAGATGGATGGATACTTGTGTGTGTGCTGCCTGATGGAGCGCTGGGTTGTGAGTGTGTGCGTGCCTGTTGACTCAACAACAGTGTGTGATTGCTGTGTGTTGCTGCTGAGCTGTCACTGCGGGGAGTTGCTCCGTTCCTTGGACAAAGGTCTTCTCTGCCTTTATTTTGCTGGCTCCGTTATGATATAAGTTTGAGAAAAGTGAATTTGTAGACAACTGTGTGCAGCCCCGGAGCTGGTCATAATCTAGCATTAGTTTGTATTGCGCTGCTGTAAAGCAGTATGTCTTGTCACCGGGTCGGAGGCAGGAAAGTTGCAAGTGTGGTTTTCTGGCCAGAGACAGCAGGAGGGGATGAAAGACCCCCCAATCATCCCATAAACACTTGGGGTGCTTTCACACGTATAGTCCGGTGGACTCGGAGGTTCCCAACCTTTTTTGGGTTGTGACTTCATGACCTCACAAATGTCCGGCGACCCTACAGACACTTTTTTTTTTTTAAGAATTAGTTTTTGATAATGTTTATTAAAGTGTGTTACAAATATAGAGTAGCCAAGACTCCTGCACAAAGTGACAAGATGCGCCACCTGAGATATTTTTATACTGCATTTTATTTGAACTCGATGTATATATTAGAAAGTTTAAGCATAGGATACAGTAATTTGATAATTATTGTGTGATGTGTATTTAAAAAATAATAATAAAAATGAAAGTAGAATTTTTTACCCTAACCATAACCCAATGAAATGTTCTACTAATAAGATTTAATTGCACAAAAATACTTTCAATCGAAATACATGAGTTTGAAAGTTGTGTCCAGCAGCACAAAAATAACCCTTAAAATGTTCACTCACCCTAGTGTTTAGGTTTAATGACTTTACAAAATAAAAATTTTCGATATCAATATATCAACGTCATCACAGCCAAACAACCTTACCGAGCATTTATCGCAGTTCAAGGTTATGCTCAATACATGTATATTTTTTCTTGCATCTCATCATAGTTACCAGCTCCATTAATGGTTTTATTTAACTGGATAAATTGTATTCAGTCAGTCGAGGAAAACAAATGGCTTGAAACAGAAATAAAGTTAATTGCTTTAAAAAAAAAAAGCCAAGTCATTTAATTAACCTCTTAATGAAGGAAGTCATATTAGAGTTGAAGGAGATATATGACAAAGCAACTCAACAGCCGAATAACAACAACAACCTCCCTCCACCAATAAAATGTACCTGTATCTGATCACCAGCTTTGCTCCACCACACTGTTATGGCCGTTCCTTTAACACTGAGCAAGTGTCTGAAAAATATGATTAATTTACATCTTCAAGAGATGTTAAGAACCAACAAACACCAGGAAAGAAATGGTTTCCTCCAGCCTCCTAAGCTCATAGGTCAACCACGTGAAGGAAAACACAATAAATCAAAAATGCCCCGATATATATATACTGTGTGTATATATATATATATATATATATATATATATATATATATATATTAAATTCAGCCTTCTGGGTAAATACCATGCATCATAATCTTCTCATAGCTGCATTAATGCCTGAGGAATAAAACCTTGAGAAGTCATTTCACTCTGTTTGTTGAATTTATTTTTAGGATTTACAATTCTTGATAAAAGCAATGACATTTATATAGTATATTTATTTATATTTATCCTAGCAATGATGGAGTTTGTCCAGAGGGTGGAAAAGCAGTTACATGGCAAGCTCTGATCCACTTTAAGTATAGTGTCATAGTTAAGTAGTGAGGATATTTTTTTTACATGTATATATATATATATATATATATATATATATATGTATGTATATATTTTTTTTATTTTTTTAAAGCAAACTATTAGATGCTATGTTGTTCAATTACATATTTTTTTAAAAAAACTACTTAAAAGGATATTTCTAAACTGACCTAACATTACCTGTACAATTCTTCATGATGGTATCACTAACCAGATTTTGATTTTACAGAATTTTTTTTTGGTTTTCTTTAAGATGAATAATTACATGTGTCATGTGTTATTCTACTCTACTGCTTTACCGTTAGGTTATGACTCATGTTGTGTGTGTACTCCACACACAAAGAGAGAGACAATCATACACAGACATTCATTATTAATGGTAACCTTAAGGCTCCAATTAACGTCACATAGAAATCATTACAACTTGCATAGACTTGTATGGTTTGCTCTTACCACCAAAGCCCAAACACACAGAGTATATGAAATGTCTATTCAAATGATGCTGTTAAATACTTATATGCTTTTGACTGTGGGATGAGGAGAGTGGATACTGCTACTACTGCACAAATATGGCCAAAATAACCACTGAGAACCACTGTTCTCATTGAAGTTTACACCTTACTCTGTCACAATTGGTGTGAATATAAATAATTGTTGATAATAATACACAGTTAAATTGAAGATAAACTATTGGTCCTCCTAATAGTCAATCATTCTGATGTACGACCCTCGTACGTGCTCATCCCCAGCTAGTTCTTGCTTGCTGCGCATGCGCACTAAAGATGCATTCACGCTAAACGCGACTGAAACGACTAGATTATATTCAAATCAATATAATTGACATGACCTTAAGTTATCTCCCCTCAAACGATGTGACTTGCGTGATTTGGGCGACTACTCAAGCGCAACCCAGTCGCTCAAAGTTGAAAAATGTGAACTTTTTAAGAGACTTCAAGCGACAACTCCCCTGGATGTCACTGTCTGTAGAGCCGAGGCAGCAGCCCCTCCCACGCGCTGCAGTCGAGGTCTGCAGCCAGGACCTCTTAAATTTACTGGGACAAAATTAAAGCGGTTAACTTCTTGAATAAGCCTGCATTCTGCATGAACTCATCCTTTAGTAACCCCGTAAGTTGATCATATACTGTAAAAGCGGAGCTGTCTATGACACACACACACACACACTGCAGTCGCGTTCTGAACACATCTTATACAAACCCTGCGGAAACAAACAGAGCAAGCCGCGGGAACAAACTAGTGCGGGCATTTAGGAATCGAAAAAAAGAATCGAAATGCAAACATCTTCGTAACGGTTCTGGAATCGGACGTTGGGTACCGAACACACACTGTTCCCTGGTCATCAAATCACTGGAGCGATGAAGTGATGGAGTGGCCAAAAAGCACCACTGTGTTCAAGTGACTCATCATAGGCGATTGAAGTGACTGCAGTCACTACAGTCGCGTTCGGCGTTACAAGTGTTCATGTGTCTTGCGAGCTACAGTTTCAGCTATTTATTAAAGCTCCAACTTGTAAACAGAGCTGTGCACGAGATAAACTGGACTCGTGCACACTCTCTCGCACTCGTTTAATACGCGTTCCCTCTTGGAGCAGGTAGAGTATTGCGCATTTTTCAAAAAGTGGAGAGGGCGTTTCTTTTTTAAACTTTGGGAAATTCCTCCTCTATACCTTTAAGTCTATTAAATAAAACGCCATACGGTTCCAGCCCTAATCAGAACAAAAAATATATAATCAGATATCAACACTGGGTTTGACTATCTAGATTTGGCTGATGCTTTAATTTTTTCACTTTTCCGAAAGAAAATGTTTCACTGGTTTGTCTTATGTGTTTATTGAAAACCATGGCTACACCACAATCTGCTTTTACGCCTATCTGACTCTCTCTTAGTATAAATTACAGAGACCCATACACCAAAGGTAACAACACTCTGTGCAGCTCTTTCTGAGCAACATTCGCTCCTTCCCATACAGAGTTCTGTCAGGGCGAGGGTTTAGTCATGGATAGAACAAGTATAATAACATCTCCTTTCTTTCACTGGTGCCAGTCTATTCTAAAGAGTCAATGGGTGCACCAGGCAGCTGGATTTAATCAGCCCGTTTAATGGGATGTAAATCTGAAAGCATATGACCCGGCATCACTCTGTGCATTTAGTCATGTCCTCTGCATGTTGGCTAAGTGCAGGTGCACATCCAATGACACCGCCGTGATGAGTGGGGGTGGGGAGTGATCCCCTGCATGCAGATTCAAACTGTTGAGCATTGAAACTAGACAAGTTGGTTGGAAAAGACTTGAAATCCTAAAAAATGAAATTAAAAAGCCTGTAGGCTGTTTCCTGGCTTTTTCAAATTGTACATGTGGTTTTGCTGGCATTAAGTAATGTTCCGATAGAAAGTTAAAGCACTAAATAGTCATTTTTCAGTGGGTATAAACACAATTTTAATGGTTTTAAGATGGGACATCATTAGTAGTTTCAGAAAGAAGTGTGAACCATTTGCCTTTGTGTGTAGGAGAAGCTATAGCTTAATGTGGTACGTTTATCAAACAGAGGTTTCCAATCGTTTGTTCTGAAGTGTAATCACCTCCTTCTGGCACGGGGACTCAAAGCAATCCAAAGGTGGACATGAGCCAGGATCGGCCACATCAGCCACACTTTAGCCCAGAGTGAGCGGAATATTCCTGCCTACTTTAGTAACAACAGGGTTTTCTGTGTTTTTCCTGAAATGCTGATAGCACAGTGTCACAGGGAGTAAGTTCAGTAAGACTGAACGAAAGCCTTTTTGAGTTTGAAAAGTCTTTTCTGGAATGTCTACATTTAAGGTGGTAAACAGTGTCACAGAGCTCCTGTGTGGCACGGATGGGAAGCATAGCTGCACAGCTAAGCACACTGAGTTGAGCCTGCAGGATAAATATTATATCCTATTCTGCATACCTGAAACGGAGGCGGCACAGAATGTTTTTATCGTGACATTTCTGTCAAGAGATTCCTGAGATGAGTTTTCCCAGCAATTGAGATGTTTTAGTTCTCACTTAATATCAAAAACAAAGAATAGCAATATGTTTTTTTCTTTTTGAGGTGCATTATTATATTGTTTATATTATGCATGAATGTAATTTTGACATATCGCACTAATGTTTAAGTCATTTTCTTTTTTTCGAATGTACTTATTTAAAGTCATGCAGGTTCTGTCAAAAGTATTGCGTGTTACAAAAAAGTGACTTCAATGATTTGAGTAGAACTGCATTGTCAAATGAAGGTTAACTGGGCACTGGGAGGTTTCTGTCTGCTCTCAGTTGGCAGTGGTTGTAGTGATTTGGCCAGTTAAGTGTTTTTTGAGGGCTGAATTTGAACATTTAAAAGCTGTTCTCCTACAACACTGTCAATTTGAATATCATGAGGCCTGTTTTTTTTTCCCTGTTTGAGTGACTAGCAAAGCTTCTGCAAATCAAAATAAAAGAGCATCTTAAAAAATGCCTGCCCACGTAGGGCATCCATTCTACTTGTGACATGGCAAGTTAGGATTTTGAACCAAATAACCATCATTAATGAAAATTGTTAAATACTCAGTTTACAATAAGTATAAACATGTGTATGTGTTTGTTTTACCTTCAAAAGCTTCGAAAGTATATTGATATTATTCAGTTCATATACGTTGGTCCACTGACCTCAACTCTATTGTTTGTCTGCAGCAACTCAGAATTGTATGTATTTAGTATTTATTCATTTTGGTTTACTATAAAGAAAATAGATTTATTCAAAGATTCCTATGTCCACATTAGGGTGTGAAAAAAAAATCGATTTCACGATATATCGCGATTTTTTGGGTGCCGATTTTAAATCCATTTTTTAATTATTATTTTTTTTTATTTATTTAAAAAAAATATATATATATTATTTTATTTTATGTTTTTTTGGGTGGGATATTTAATCAATATTTTTGTGTATTTGTACAATATTTTAGTGATTACAATGCTTTCAATGTGTAATAAAACTAATAATAAATAGGATGTTTTGAAGCAAATAGTTTTGACTCAATTTGTCCTCTGAATGATCAATATCTTCTGATGAACATAAACAGCAACTTGATTTTTCATCTCCACATTTAATTTTGATATTAACTGGGTAGAATATCATGATATATCGCGATAATATCGTATCGTGACCCAAGTATCGTGATGCGTATCATATTAAAACATCGTTGCCAATACTCACCCTTAGTTCACATGGACCTTGTTTGAAAAAAATATATAAAATGACTATGAAAGCTGTGTTAATAATCAGAAGTCAAATTAACAATATAATCCATTTATGAATTTTTTCCTTATATTTTGGCCTATGACGTGAGGAAAATGTATCCCTGGTTGGTGATGAGAGGGTAACCTGGACATAACAAGGATTTGTTTTTTCTTTGAACTGATACATCATCACCTATTCAAAAAGAACAGTTAAAACAAATCTATTCTTATAAGAAATGAAAAAGGTGATTATATTACAGTGAAGAAAGAAATGCAGTAATAATATTTTTTCCCCAGTTATTATATTATTGTCACCTATCTTGGGGTCCCCCCCCCCCCCCCCCCAATCTTCCTACGTCACACAGACAATAACCTGTTTTATCTCACAATTATATTTGCAAGTGCACTCTCTATTTCCACCCAGCTGCACCGGCCGAATCAACAAAACAAGCCCCTTCACACACAGTGTCCTTTTACACACACCTAACAATCCAACCCTGGGTTCTGTTCAGCAGATAATCTATAAATAACCAACACCAGTTGCTGAGAAAATAAACAAAGAGAGAAGACAACAGTTGTCTCTTGTTGAAATATTCAAATGGGAGTAATAAAACCAACATTTATTGTCCTCCTATAATAATAGAATACGTAAATCATAAATTGGTTTTTATGTTGCTTATTCTAACCAGCGTCATCGAGCACGCCCTAAACGTGTCACCAGTTCATCACAGGGAGGGGGATAACACACCTCGGGTTTTCATAATGCTGGGGTCTTTAAATTCATGGTTATAAAAACCTCTTTGCTCCACTGCTTTTTCAACGAAATGTATCTGTGTGTAATCGATGTTTCATAAAACAAAGAAAATCTGAAAGGGCTGGTCTCAGGTCTGCGTTGATGGCTCTTTAGTTGAAGCTGTACACCAATAAATATCAGTCAGGTAAAAAAAAAGAAAAACACTAAGAAAAGCAATCGTGCACATTGCCTTCCTGCATTATCACCTTTTTGTGTCGCACAACTCCATGTTTGTGCTTGTGTTGGCTACTGTGAGTTTTTGTGGTGCACATGAGACTGGTATTACAGCACATCTTTTATAGCTGCTTTGCCTTTAAAGTCCTCTGTGTACTGTTAAAACTTTTAGCTAATAATTTGGATCTATATCAAAACGTCAAGAGAGAGTTGTTTGGACTAAGAGCGTGCGGCTATTATTCTATACTTTAGTCTAAATCATGTTTCTGGGGTAATATGTCACTGGGATGCTCAATGGTACACTTACAGTGAAAGTTGGGGGGGGCCCAATAACTCCCACAGTCCACAAAGCATAGATGCAAGGTTAACTAGAGGCTCTAAATCAGATATGTGTCAAGCTCAAGGCTCAGGGACCAAATCCGGCCCTTTAGAGCATTCAAATCAGCCCCCAGAAGAAAGTAAGAACAAGAGAAAAAACATTCATTAATTCATAAATTCATTGAAACTCCAGAATATTTGCTTGGGCTTGCTATTTTCCCATGTCATATCACATGACTGCTGTTAAAGATTTGTTGAAGAGAACTCTGAATTTTCTTAAAATTCTGCAATTTTTCCCAGACAAACCCACAAAAAAACCTCTATATTAGGCAAAAATCTGTCACAAAATCAAGAAATGATGAAGTGGAGATCCTGGAGGGACTAATACGTATATACAGTACGGTGTCATTTAATGCTTGGATATTGTCGGTGTCTTAACTGTTTAGATCAGTTATATGTGGAAGTGCAAACTGAGGCAAAACAAGAAGAAAGTGAAAATGAGTTTGACACCTCTGCTCTAAATTTACCATAGGTTTGAGTGTATTTGCGTATTTGTGTTAGTCTGCGTCTTTGTGATAGTCTCGTGATGGGTGGGTCACCACACTGGGTAGGGTAGCACAATTAATCAAATTTTAATCGTGATTAAGATTAAAGTTAACCTGATCGTCTGCAGTATTTACATTTAAAATGTGGGCTGCATATCTAATCAGGCACTTTCTCAACCATCAGTCAGTGGCAACTTTGAGTCATTTGGTGGATTGATGAGAGCTGTGAGCTGTAATTGTTTCCAATTAGTTGCATTTTGTGATAGCACTCTGTTATAGTGTATCTATTCAGTTAACCCTTGGTGCATTTAAAATTTTTGAGTTAATTTATTTTTTTCATTTGGTATCATTTTTATTTAAAGCTTAATTTTGCTCTGGAAACTGGAAACTATTCATATATATATATATATATATATGTACAGTAGTCCCTCGCTATATCGCGGTTCACCTTTCATGGCCTCGGATTTTTTTGCACTGCAATTTTGGATGCATTTTTTTACAGCTTATAAACGCGCATTGTGTTCTGCGTCCCGATTGGCTAATGCTGCGTTCACCCACCAGCGACTCATCCAACTCGATGAGTTTCACTGCCTGCTGAAGCAAGGAGCTGCGCTCCTTTTTCTCCTCTCATAAACGTAGACCACCAGTGAAAAAAGCCGGTGTGATTAGCGGCTAATGCTATCCTAGCTCAGTGCTACAGAGAGAACTTTTACCTGCTACTACCACCTCCTCACTGATTCTCCTCCACACCTAATCCTTCCTAGTCTGGTCCCAGTTATAAAGGCCGTGTCATACAGCTCCAGGTGGTCACACACAGCTTCTACTCCATGGTTGAATGGGTGAACAGACTGGTGACCGTGTTGACGTGACGTCATCGTCAACAAAGACTCTGAATGTGTTCGGCATCAATGTCTGATCACTAGCAGTGTGACTCTGAAGTGCTGTATGTTTGAAAACAGGTTTATGTTTTAAATTCTACAAAGGTTTGAATTTTGAGAATGTTTAAACAAGAGGAAAATGTTAATTCCTGCCTGAGAAAAGTGTATAAAGTGTGTGGTGAGGGGTTTTACAGCCTTAAAACATGAATAATATGCAATAATAAAGCTGACTATTTGTCTTTTGCAGGTTATTTTTAGAACGTAACCCCCGCGATCAACGAGGGACTACTGTATTATTTTTTTTAAAGTACTGCAAAGGAAATACATATTTTTTCCCTAGCATGTATTTGTGATTACAATCCTGATTACAATATTGATAAAAATAATCGTGATTATCATTTTGGCCATCATCGTGCAGCCTTAACACCGGGTGACCCTTCCCTCTGCCCTGAATACGCCCGAACAGGCTTCAGTGCTCAGCGGCCCTGAGCAGGATAATAAGATGGATGGATTAATGGATGTTCTGTCACTTTTTTTGTGTTGTCAGTTACCTGAAGTTTCCACAAATAGCTTTGGCTAGCCTCCAGGTTTCTAAGCTCTTCAGTCTAAGCTGGAAACACGCCAGCACTGGGTTCTGTTGTCCAACCACAAGCAGGCGCGGCGTCAGGTAGACCGTCCCAACGCAGTCTGAGAGACAGCAGGCTGCTGACAGCCTATGCTAATGTCCATATGCTCACAAATGCTGCAGGCTCCGTCTCCCCTGGTCACCTTGCTGTTATTCACTATGTCATTCAATAGCTTTCAAACTGAATGAGATAGGACTACTTTTTGTGCTTGCCTGTTCACTGTTGATATTGTTTTGTTCTTTTTATAGAGCATGCTTTTAAGTCATGCAAGGTAAGGTTTGACTAACAGACTCCATTTCCCACTAGCTCACTGTTGTTATACCATCAACTTCTCTCTCACTCCTCGAGAGGCTAATTTTAGCAACGTTAATTGGGATTTGTGTGGCTGTCTATGTAAAATGCATTCTGAAGTCTTTGAAAAAGTTAATGAGGTCCACAGAAAACGTGATATGTAATTGTCAGTTTATGCAGTTTCGCGAGAAAATGCATAGGCATCATTTTCTCTCCGTAATCATCTGTTGTTGCCTGTTTTGATAAATGTTTGTACCACTTTTGCACTGTTTCTTTCTTCTTTTTTTTTTTCCCTCACAAAACTGCATAACACGGAGCTTCTGGTTGTTCCTAACCTCGTTCTGATGTCTGCTCTGCTTGTGTTAGACTATGCAGCAGCGCCATAGTGTAGCTGGATGGACCTTTCTTCTGCTCATTTTGTGCTATTATGTTTTGATACATTTGACTATTTCACATGCCAAGCTACTTAACGGAATTCTTTCTTTTGGTATTTTTTTTTTTTTTTTTTTTTTTATGGCTGCAACGCAGAATTTATGATTTGCAAGCTTCTGGAGTACCAACCAACCCCTGAACGTGCTTTGAAATGCTAAATGTGTATAATTACTCATCAAAGAAACTCAGTTCTTTTAATGCACAGTTCTTGCCTTTGTTTAAGTACATGTGCTACAGCTGTGTCTTTAAGTGCAATCTCCAGCTTGCAGCCTGCTACAGGTCAGACTTTAGTTAATAGTTCTCTAGGGGAAATGTTTCATATCTAGGGAGAAAAGGCTCATTCCTTCCTGATACATGCTATACCTTCTCTTTATATTTTACTCACAAAGGACCAATCAAACTATGGTTTGATGATTAGGCCAGCAGATTTTCAGTGTTTTTTTGTTCATGCTTGATACAAATCTGTGTGTTTCTGTTTATTGAGTTGATCAATCTTATCCTGTCTGTACAGCCGAGTTATAGAAACACAGTACAAATCAAGCTCGTATGTCACCTTAAGTCTGGATTACTTGTCTTGTGTGAGTGGAATTGTTTCGTATTTGCGTACAATGCACTTTGTTGGCATGGCACGACGAGGTGTTGATAATTGTATACGCTCAGCTTCGTACGCAATGCGTAAAAATTGGAAGATTTGTTGTTCGCCATGATATGACCCTAATGTGCGTGCACCTTACTCTTATTGCTTCTGCTGCAATCTTATGGTTAATATAGAGCTGGGCGATTTTCCCTAAAAAAAAAAATCTCCAATTTTATAACGAAAAATTTAAGTTTCGATTCGATCTTTTTATTTTAATGCACTTAAAAATGACTGCAAACATCAGATAAGTGCAACTTCATTGCCTCAAGAGTTAAAATGCATAGAACAATCCTAAAATAAAAAAGTAAATGAGGCTCTGTCATTTAACAATTTCAAGCTTTAACCCAGGTTTAAGCAAAAGTGCAACAGTAACTTCACAGTAGCTTAAATATTCTGATGAAGAAATAATTTAACATTACAATTAAAAAAAATTATAAACTCTTCCCTTAGCATTTCAGCATAGTGCGAATAAAACATTAAACTAGGGCTGGGCGATATATCGAATATACTCGATATATCGCAGCTTGTAGTCTGTGCGGTGTTGAAAATGACCATACCGTTAAACTCGCGGGCTTTTTTTTTTTTTTTTTTTGATTTTTTTTTTTTTTTTTTTTTGAAATGTCATCTTAATGACAACATGCACAAAAGGGCACTATTTGTTTTAAAATATTGTAGTGGCATTATGTACAAAAAGTGCACTTTAATTTTGTGTTTTGAAATGCCATGTGAGTTGCATCCTGCACTAATGTCTTGTTTTGAAATGTCTCTGTGACAATTTTGCACAGAACGTGCACTTTCTGTTGACAATTTTATGTTTGAGCCACTCACTGTTTAATAAATACAGTTATGTCAACTTTGACTTAGTTGTGATATCCCCTTTTTTGCATGAAAGTTTAAAATTGGCATATATTAATGCAGTATGATCAAGAATGTTTTAATGTAGACATATAGAATCATCATACTGGTGTGATTTTGTGCATCAAAGTGTTAATTCAAGGGTAATGCAAAATATCGAGATATATATCGTGTATCGTGACATGGCCTAAAAATATCGCGGTATTTATAAAAGGCCATATCGCCCAGCCCTACATTAAACATGCCTGTGGCACACATATAGCCTACTTAAAGGGTAAACAGATGTAAACAAAGAGGGGGCTGGCTCATATTGGAATTCGAAAAAGTCCCAAAAAACTGTGGTGGGAAAAAAATCGAAATAAAGAATTATTATTATCATTATGTTTTTCAAACTAAATTTGCAAAATAATAATCGTTTTTATCTACAAATTCGATTAATCGATGAAATCGATTTTTGCCCAGCCCTAGGTTAACATTTTGGGTTCTGGTTTTGAAAAGAGATGCTTGATCCGTTTAAAGTTCTTGTTAGAACCAGACTGGGATGGAGATCTGCAGTAGCAGCATTATTTTGGGTTGTAATATTCTCTGTGTAGACCTGTAACCTACAACTATTATTTAGTGTACCTTTGGCTCTCATTATTAGCATTATTGCTCCTAGTCTCATGAAAGCAAGCAATTATATTACCCATAAAGAAGTGAGTAAACACAGAGCACTTTAAAATCATACCCTTTTGGAACACAGCTACTGAGTGTACAATTCTCTGTTTTCAACTAGCATAAATGTCATTATTGCTATCATACTTCTCTTTACTTACAGCAGAGCCATATATTTTTGGTTATTTGATATTATTCACACACAGTTCCTATCTTGAAACATTAGTCACATCTTGATAACATCTCATCTTTATTTGTATTTATTGTATTGTAAATCATTTCTGCTTTCATGTAGGATGTCTTTGACTTTAAGTTCAAATTAATAAAAAATTTAGATGGCACACAGGGCTCTATGTTAAAGGTCACTTGTGGTTTTTTAGGCTAGTAAGCCATCAAATCTACTCGCAACAAAGCAAGTTAATACTTTTTTTCTGAAAAGTGAACTATAAATCACTGTAAATACTAAGGAAATAGCTAATCATTCAGCTATCAGTTAGTATATAATGTGTTCTTGTGTACAGCACAATTGCTTTGGAAGGACACCAAGAATATGTGTTTGATAGGTTTTTTCATGGTTAAAAAAAAAGCACATTAAATGTTTTATTCAGTTTATACCAGCAGGCTCCCCTCTTTGCTCTTTCCTTTGTCCAACTAAAAAAATATTCCATTTAATAGTGTTTTCCTGACATTTTGGCATTTAATTGTAAAAATTGTGTTTCTTTAAAAGTTCTAGTGTCACCATGGGCCTTATTTTAAAAATATTATAAAAGGACAAGACAACTATTAGTATTCATTAGAAATTAAATGAAAATACAGCCAAATAACCTAATTTAAGTCATTAATTGACTTTTTCTTGACATTTTGGACTTTAGTGTAAAGAAAAAGTATGTCAATAGTCCAATATAATATATTTATCTGCAAATTGATTAATTAATACATGCGTCAAAGTATTTCTGTTTGCTTTACATCATTGTTTACTCTGTTAATGTAACTTTGCTTTATAATTGCTGTTCACAAACACATACTGACATGAAACGTGTCAGATTTTGAGTCTCCGGCCTCACACCGTCCATCCCTCCAGTCATGAGCAACACGATGCCACTGAGCAGCAGCTAAACTCCAAGTTAACAGCTGTCGGAGACTTCCAACCCCAGTGGAACATCCACAGGAGCTGATGGGCTTGGTGCGAACCAAACTAGTCGGGCATGGACTTGTCATGTTTGACAAGTTACGGATAGTGATAACTTGCCACTCTACAGCTTAAACTAGCCGCAGGCAAGCGGGCGAGCGTTAATGATGAGTCCTGACACACACTCTTTGCTCCTCAACTATGTTACAGTTGGATTTTGACACCCCACTTCTTCTTTCTAGCTCTGCACCAGTGTTGCATCCCGTTCTGAGATTCAAATCAATAAGGGAGCCTGCAAGGTGTCAGTCAAATGGCAATATTGCTGTGATTCATTAGCTTGTGTCAGCTTCTTGAATGGTTATCAACACACTATTGACAGATCAAATCTAAACAGACAATACTGAATGTCAAATAATTTTTTATTTTTTTTTTTTACTAAAGGCTTCTGGAGTACCTGTGGAAAGATTTCCTTGATTTCACAGACGTAACGTAGTGCCTTTAAAACAGCAATTGCTTTAAAGTTTCTCTTCTATTGGGATTGATTTTTTTAAACTAATATCTAAGAATAATTTCTTATATCTCAGCTGTAGATGTTTGTTACACAGAACAATGCTCAATATTCTGCAGCAGTAATGAGGAGAAACTCCTGGCCTTATAATTGCTTGCCGAGCCTTTGCATGGCTCATCAGAGAAGAGCGTAATTGGCCATCACTTATCAGGCAAGCATGAGGCAAAGGCTAGCACGGTGCCTGGTCGTGCACTTTTACCGAGATGCTTGCAAAATAAGTAAGGAGCTCAATTCATTCTGCATTGCTGCCAATAATGTTTCCAATTCAGCCTTGAGGTCTCTATCATTGTGTCACACTAAATGGTCTTCATGGGTTTCGTATGTTTTTACCCATATTTTATTGTTTTTGTTTTAGCAGCTCTTTTCATAACTTTTAATTATAAATGTAATAAGTGTTTCCTAGTTTTTTTCTATTGGGGTCTCCAGTGCAAAGAGGGAAGTGGCTTCAGCTGTTGGCAATCATTTATTTGCCCTCTATTGATAAATACGTGTTTGGAATGAATACAAATAGACATGACAAGATGGAAGAGGCAACACGAGTTTCAATTCCTGCTTGTGTCTCCTCGTTTTCACTGAGAAATGGTCCTTTCACAGGAACTCTGCAATCCTACATGGGCCATTACACTATCCTGAATTATACAATCACACATGAGTTTGAAGCCAATCTTAACAGACAGCAGAATGCCATGCTTTTTTTTTGTGGTTTTTTTTCACACTTGAGTAATTATACAATAATGTTTTTTTCCCCTACGTCTAGTAGAGCTAGGTATGACTGTGAGTTATAATGCTTTGTTGTGCTTTTAGTGATGAAAGACATTACTTAACCCGTCCTCGGAAAACTTGTCCTAACCCTGGAAGAAGACAAGACACTCACGTATAATGCTGTATTGATTGGTACTTAAATCAGTTTGATAGCAGCTTTGTCAAATCAGCTCTTTTAACAATCAGATTAGAGTGTTTAGTCCAATCGATCGCAGAGGGATTTCAAATGTACAAGATGACAGTTGCACTGAGCTAAAGCTTGGCCACCCATTAAAAAGATCCAGGCGGAGACGCAACGTTTGCAATCCTTTTCCTTAGACAGAGCTGCCACCATAAAGAAGGAAAGACCCTTTAAATGCAATCATTGGAACAGAAGGAATTCAGAGCAAGGAATGATAACCAGCTTTGTGACCTCAACCGATGATCTGACAATGGCAGCTGTGGGAATATTGTAAAAAGAACATTTTTTCCCTACATGTGTTTCTGAATAAAAGTGTACAACTGATTGGGGCATGTTGAGTGACAAGACTGTATTATATATATATATATAAGTAAAAGTAAACCCCACCCCAAATGTCCATCTCTGAGACAAGCCTCATTTAGACAAAAATCATATGTAATTCTACCCATTAAATCTCAGAGATTGCAGGCAAGTGGGATATATTTTAAGATGCCTTATGATTCACCTTCATCGTTTTTAGAAATTGAGCCGGTGAATGGAGTATTGAATGGTAATTGTTGGTATTCTCTATATTTGATGTTGAAAGGTACTCTCCTGAGCTGTAATTCTGCTTGCCAAGTCAGCGAGAGGCTACCGCGAGGCTGCGTTAGCTTTTCTCATGGGCTTCTTAATTGGCTTTGTTATTGCAGACCTGTGCAGGGTGAAGGCAGCAGGAGTGAATCTGAGCTTTAGTATATAAGATACAGAGCTTTCGACTGTGACCCCCCCCCTCCCAGGGGTACAGTGTTCACAGCTGCTCTCTCTGGAGAAGGTGACCTGGCTTTGAATCCCACTCCCACCGGGGCCCCTGTCCTCTTGTTCCTCCCCCCTCGATCCACCAATTTCCTCCCGTCTCTCGTGTTCTCTCCTCCCAGAGGTCGTTTTCTCTACCATCATAGTGTACTCCCTTTTCTTTTCGTATCCATCGGGGTTGGCAGAGAAGTCACTAATTCTCTCCACTTCTCAATTTTACACATTTTTCCAGAATGGGGTGCCAACATCTCCTCGGTGCCTTGCTTTGGCAATACCACAAGGACGAACCCAATAGCTGTCACCACACAACTCTCGACCTCACACTCATCACGCTTTTAGCTGTAAGAAACAAAATAGCTTTGTATTATTATGGGTCCTACCACAGACTCGTGTCGCACATTTACTTAAAGTGATGTTCATTGAGCAATCTTCTGCTGACCCGTCTTTTCAAAAGCTTAACAGTAAATGTCGAGTTCTGGCAGAGAAGTCGCAGTGAATGATGAAAGAGCATCAATCAATATGTGTGTGTCTGGCAGACACTGCACAGGATAAAAGAAAGGATACATACAACTTTATAAAGAAAGAAAGAAAAAAAAAAAGCTTTCCCTGACCTACTTACTTGTACAGCTCATTGACATTAGAGGCCACCATGCTTTGATTGCCTATAAATTACACACAAAACAAAGCACATGAAATACATTTTTAATGTCACTGCAATGACATGCACTTCTAAAGAGCTTTCAACAAGATTTTAATGTACATGTGACTTGATTATGCAGCATTAGTACATTTATTAGTTGGAAATTGCTTTTGAGCTGTCACAGCTCAGGCCATCTCGCTGCTTGTAAACACAGCTTTGTACTCCGTTTGTGGAATTAAAGTTTCAAATGAGTGTTCCAGGAAAAGACCATGACAGGGCTGTCAGATAATCACTACGCCCCATGTTAATGCCTCGCATCAGAGAGGAATAAGTGATCTTGATGTCTTTGAATTTGTGCTTCCCTGCATGCAGTTATAGTTAAAATGCTGGAAAGGCAGTTTGTTTTTAACTAACAAATGAAAGAGTCTATACCGATAAAGCAAATCACTTCATAAGCAAAAAAAAAAAGCTTGTTGGCTTTAATTTCTGTATTTTCAGCATAAAAAGTTGGAAAATGCGATAATTGTTGACCTGAGAAGTAGATATTGAACCACAGATATAGGCCAAGTTTTATCTAACTATGCTGATAAGCTTTTTTTGGGGGGTTTGGTTATAATACAAAAAAACTGCAGAAGTCTTTAGTTTATGCTAAATCTATTACTACTGAAAAGCTAAATATTTGTAGATTTCTTCTTCTTCTTCTTATTTAGTTATTGGCATGTTGCCACCAACTTAAAAAGGTGCATATTGCCAGCTACTTTACATGTTTTATTTCATTACTTTTAACCTGTAATATTTTGTTTGTAGATTTAATCCTTTACAACGTTTTCAAAGAAAAAACCACCCATGGACAAGTTGGTATATAACTACCATAGGTATCGGCTATAATTACCGCACATGCATTATGATAGTGAATAGTGAATAATGAAGTGGTGGACTTTTAGAATATGAATGCAAATGGATGTAAGTGGAGGGCTTCCAGCCTTTGTGCTGGAACAGCCACATCTGCAGATATATGAATGCAGCAAGATTGCACTGAGTGGCATTAACGGCTGTTTCAGCTGCTGAGCTTCCATCTTGTTGTAATCTGATAATTAATAATAAAGCAGCTTGGATTGTCTATTTTATAAAGTCCACCACATTGTAGCGTTACATGTTAAGTTACATGGTTTGTGAACTATTAACTATTATAAAGAATATACTGTACATCTATATAAATTGTGTGTTTTCCATTTTCCTTCGTAAGACTTTTAATTACTTTCTTTGTATTGACTTTCTGTATAATATTTCACAAATCCATTTGTAATTACATTCCAATGCTCTCAAATTCCCTGTTCCATCCTCCATTTACAGTGACTTCAGCTATGGCTTTCTCCTGCCACAGCAGTTAAACCAACCACAAAGGTGAAAGCAATCACCTGAAAAGCACTAACGGAGGCTCAGAACGTGATCATGTTTCTGCAAGGACGCCATCGCTACAAATGCAGTGTAATACTTTAATGAGCTGGAAAATGACAACTAATCAAATCATTGCAACATATGGAAAAAAGAAGCAAAGGCAGAAGAGTTGAGTTTATTGTAGGACAAGTGAAGGGAGGTTGTCTTATTGAAAAGCCAATAGTTTAGGGCTTTAAAACTAATTTTTTGTGTAAAGCATGACCTCACATTAGCTCACCATAATTCCTCTCCTCTTCATCTTCAGCATTAGTAAAACTGTTCCATTAGAAGTGATGGCAGTTGCTGCAGCCTCCCAACCCGTCAACACCAGCCGTGACACAGTGGACAAGCAGTAATGGGTTTATTTTGTTGCTCTCTCGCTCACAGCAAAATTCCTTTTGAATATCTGGATCAGTGCGGTGAGCTGTTGTTGAACGGAGAATGGCCTTTGTGCACACTCCATTTTCTATCTCGCCCTCTATAGAGGGGGATATTTAGAGCAGGTCGACTCAAAGATCAATATCCAACGTCACTGAAAGAATGACATGTCTTTACCAAATATGGCGAATGGAGCAGAGCTGGATTACACTTGGAGTCCCATTGTTCTGTAAAGGGGGAAGATCAATGTAATTATAGTACTGTGTGAGTCTTTGTATATTTACGCAGCAATGTTGTGTTGTTTGTCACAGAAATGTAATTGTGAAGGTTCTTTTTAACCTGTGTGACCAATTTAAGATGCCACTTTGTTGCATATTTGTTATAATAATGAAAAAAAAAAATTGTTCACCTTCTGTCCCCACTTATTCATGTGAAGGGAAATAGACAACTTAAAGGCTAACATACTGTATAATATTACATACATGAGTTGAACTCAGAGCCTTGTCGCTGTGAGCAGAACGGCTCACCAATGCACTGTTTTGTTTTCCCAATGGAAATATATTCATTACCTCTGCTGAGGAGGTAATATTTTCACCTGTGGTTATTTGTTTATATTAGTTCCGTTTTGTCATTTTGTCTTCTTTTTTCCATTTGAGGCTTTGTTTATTCAGACAAGGTTTTTCAGGAAATGTTTATCTCCTGACATGTTTGACTGTCAACTGCCAGTCTTTGTCAGAGGAGTTCGCCTTTGATGTTCCTTTGAAGTTTCACTGGACATTATTTGTTTGTTTGTTTGTCTGTAAGCAGGATTACATCATGAAGCACTTCATGGATTTTGACAAAATTTTAACCAAAGATAGACCTTTCCGTCATGGAAGATTCCATTACCTGTACATTTGGAGGAGATTTGGATCAATATACTGATTCTGGATCATTTTAAATCATCATTAGCAAAATTTCCAAGATGTTTATCTCATTTTTTTAATAGACCGATCGTAATGAAAACTGACTCAGTTATGTTGAGTTGGTTCCTCAATTACCCAACGAGTTTCATTCGGTTTGGATCTGGATTGCACATTTCATTACGATGTGTCGAAAAAAATAGAGATACCAATACATTTGGATCTACTGTCTTGTTAGTAATGGGGAGAGAAATGTCTCACAAGCTTTTAAAGTGGGAAAGATCATGGTACAATGATCAGCATCACTGGTCCAGATAACTGGCACAATCTGGCATTTGACACTTGGCGGAGGTTTGCTTTTATTTTAGTTTTACCTATATGGTAACACTTATAAACAAAGTAGTCCTTTTCTGTTATTGTGGGCTGGTGTCATGTAAATGTCTAACAGTTTATATTAGAAGGTAAATTATAGGTGTATGTTTGTTAATTAATTTACAGTTTTGAAATAGGTTTCAGTAGATTAAAAAAAAAAAAAAAATGCTTAAATATTTGTCTTTTTTTGCTTCAATTTTATCTTAGATAATTGCTTGCATGTGCACTAGGTAAACTGTGTTTAGCTTCCAGCTGTGTTGCTGTCCACGTCTGTTCAGCAAGAAAATCACAGCTGGAGACTCCATCAACATTCAAGTACTAATTTGATTTATAGCATGGTCGCGCTATGCTAATGCATTGTTCAGAGAGAGATAAGACTGATTCTGCTTTGCACAAATTTCCACAAATACTTAAGAGGATTCGGTAGTTGTGCTACAATTAGTGCTGATTTGCATAAACTTTGTATTTCTTTACCATTATCAAACAATATTAAGGCAGTGGGGTGGTTTTCACATTGCTGCAGACAATAGCTAGCACTAATCTCGTTGGCAGAAATCCTGTCTCTGGGGAAGATGGTTCTCATGGAAAACATGTAAAAACATATTGCATTCTGGTGCAGTGAAGCATATTGTTAACCTTTGCTTTTCTCATATGAACCCTTGATATCACGGTTTTGATTGTGAGAATGGAGGTTTCTTGTCGTAAAGCTAAAGTCTCAGCAAGACGTAGCTTTCAGTACGGTTAAACAAACACAGACAGTAAGCTATGAAGCTTAGGCCTACTATTATACCCGTGCTGTCTCCTACATCGGCCACATTACAAATGAAATGTATTCATATTTATTACAGTTTGTTTTGTATCCTCAAACATGTAGCTTCCAGGGGGTTAATATACACTTTGCGGTGCTCCAGCAAAAGAAGCCCATTGAGCCGGTGCGGTATTAAACGTCTAGTCGAGGTTATTTATATTTATTAAATGATCTGAAGGGGAACTCCCTTCTCATGAAGTGATAACTTGATGGCAGTGTGCACTGTCTTCATCTAGAGCTGTTTTATGTCCTGTATCATGGTGGGCCTTATGCAGTGGTTTAGAAGTTAATGAACGTTACCAAGCGAAACATAAAAACCTGATAGCACTGTGGGATCACATAAGGCAGGGACTGTGTCAAGTTAACTCGACCCAGATATGAACACATTATGTCAGGGTGGACAAAAATACATGTGCCATATTAGCGTCTGCAGAGCGTAGTTTTAAAAACACAATAAGGACTAATATTATCAGTTGATAAGCTTTAATAAGAACTTACAGTATGTCATCTAATCCTTCATTTTTCACTGATAAGTACCAACATTTAATGCCATGTATCAGATAATCCTTATTCCTGTTTTGATTCCTAAAAAAAAAAAAATTGCTGATTAAATTTAGGTAAAAAAAAAAAGGGTAATTCCAGTAAATAACTAACAATTTTGCTTGTCATGTATTTTTTTTTCCCTGACTGAGCAACTAATGATCTCTAATTTCTTATCTGATCAACTTTCATACAGAGCCATAGACAGATAGATTTACCCGTAAAAATGATTTAAAATATATATGTACTGTACATATAAACATGATAATGTGACCACATACTAAACCTATGGACATCAAAAAGAGGGTTTGAAAATTGCACAAATAAATCCAAACCCTCACCTCTCATTATGGACCATTTATTTAAAATGGTTTCTACTACAAGCCAATATAAGAGATTCAATTATAAAATCACTTTGTTTGTCTTAATCAGGATTTCTCCTCTTGGCAGTAAGACCTACAATTTACTTTTGTTTTGTTTTGTTTTTAAAAGTTGATTAAATGCTCCAAACGCTGATCAATACTTTGTCAGCTAAAAATTATTATTGCACTTTTTATTGTTGTTGCATAAAACGTTTGTTTGAGGGCTTTCAAACAACAATAGTCCAAGTCGTGCATCTTTTCTTTTTTTTTTTTTAAACTAAATCGTACAGTGAAACTGGAGCAGTGGATCCAGTTTTCTAAGGAACTAATTATCTTTTTCTCTGACACCACAAGTCATTGCTCCTAATAAGCTACAGTGTACTGTAGAACTTGTTGGCTCTTATCTAGTAGCGGAAACAAACATTGTCTAATGATTGTATCTTCCAAATTGGACACTGGGACATATGAGTTACAGCATTGTAAAACACAATATTAAAAAAAAATAGGGTGCAATTAAATCGGTCAAACGCTCACCACAGTCTAAGACAATGACCTTTTTATTAGGTTTTCCAAAAGAGGAAAGGAATTACTTCTGTCCTACTTATAGCTGCTGCACAAGAATAATCCCATAACCCTCATTTGAACAGGTCTATATACGTCCTGCTTGATGAGAAAGTGGAAGTGTCGGGAAGTAGAAATGTCGTCATCTTTAAGCATTGACTTTGATTCACATTGTCATTTCACTCGTTATAGCTCAACACACATTTTATGATTCCATTCTCACCTTTTCACAGCGTGAAGTGAAAAATACTCATTGTTTATATTTTTCCCCATCCCATTTGTGATGGTGTTGCACTTGATTTTAAATGGAGTATATTCATTGACATTATCATTGTAGTGGTTGATGAGAACACAGTCACAGCAAACCAAACTTTTCTCCCTATTGATTTACGGGCGTGTGGAGATCGTACCAGGAAAGCACTGCCTGTGTGAGTGATGGTCCCAATACAAAGAAGATGCTTTTGAGTTTTGTCTTGTCAATACATGGTGCAAAGCTAAATGATATGTTCGCCTGTGATGGAGACTATTCTGCTGCTGCTGCTGCTGCTGCTGCTGCTGCTTGACTTGTTGGGTGGTGAGGCTGTTTCAGGACAGATTCAGTGAGTAATAGCACACGCTCATTGTGGCCGATTACTTATGTATTGATTAAAGCCAGCATTGTGCAGACAGATGCCTTCAGACTCTGACAAGTACTTTAACAACCCCGGAACCTAATGCTCCCTAATGTCACTCAGAGTTCATGTTAAAAAATGTCCCATCTCTAAGTCACTGAAATTCACTCACGGTCAATCTCAGCAACTGAAAGAGAATCCATCTTGATTGCTAGTCTTGAAGTCCTAAAGATCTATAGCCACAATTACATATAGCCACTCCTTGCCGGAGCTGGCTAGGTGCAATAAATAGCATTAAGGAGTGTGAAAATCCTTTAAATACACTTTCCTCCTTCTCTTCCCGTTTGACAGTTAGAAAGAGGAATGAGTTTCCAGCGATGGGCGAAGGCTGCCTGTGAAACGCAGAACCTCGTTTCTAGTGCTTATCACTTTCACTTAAGCTGCTCGGGAGATTCAGTCACAGTCAGATGTGTACGCACACTCACACCTCCTCGCTGACATACAACTCCCAACAGTGTGCTCGCCTTTTTATTGTTCTTATCAAGCACGGAGCAGAGCAGCACCTGGAATTTTGTCCTTTTTATCTGAAAATATACCTCAAGACAAAGTATGCTTTTCTGGCTGAATCATTCCAGCATTCAGACAATTTAACCAAATGTTTTCTTGGCCTCTCTCATCACTTTCTGGCAGAGGTCCATTACAGTTAACAAGTTGCTTCAGGCTGGCCAACTCCATCAATTGTATCATGTTAAAATGCTCGAGACTAACCCGGGGAGATTAATGTTTAGGATGAGTCATAACTCTTCAGGAACATCAGACCTAATATGCTTTTATGCCAGGGTATTAAAACAGCCTGGGAGACAATGTTTCATTTATTAGCATGAGCGACTACTGATGGACGCACACAATGCATCACTGAAGCTTTCATTCAGGTCATTTTTTAGAATATTTCAAATGAAATGTTTAAAAACAACCCAGCTGTGTGCGTGTGTGCGACATTTGTTACACACTCTTTATTTTGCATATCTGCGCTGACTTTTAAAAAAATAATAAAAATAAATATTTAGCACTGCACAAAGGCTGACAGAAGCCAAACCGACACCCTACTGTTCCACGCAAGAAAAGCAAACTAACATTTATTATCAGACTGGATTCTTGATTCACAAAAATATTTATTTGACTTTAAGTGAATGCCCATTAAGAACAAGGGAGTATTTTTTCCTTTATTTTTCTATCTCTGTCAGCAGTATACTTACTGTAACACGACTTGTATAAGTACAGTAGAAACCTGTATAACTAGAAAAGTAAGCAGAAAATATTTTGAATGACCTTTGATGGTGTCAATCATTTTTTTTTTAATTAACCCTTTTAACCTGGTATAACAGACTGAGATAAAAAAAATATTATAAATAATATTAATTAAAATATATGTTAAAAGTGACTGCTTTGCAATAAAACCCCATTTTGATTCTTCACATGGTTTTTTCGTCAGATTTTGTAAAATAACTGTTCTCCACTGGTTGTTTGTGCTGAACAGCTTGGGAGTTGTTAGTGATTTTACTGAATCTTCTAAATGAAGTGATTAGGACGGCTAAACAATTTAAACAAGCTCGAACAAAAACGAAAACAGTTAAGACGCTTTTCAAAGAAGGATGAAGGATGATTATGATTGTGAATGTGTTTCATAGAGCAATCCTTTGCGGAACAAAAAAACAAATAAAACCTTGTTTTTTTTCCAGCACTATAATTTCAATCAAATGTTAGGGGAAAAAAAAAAAACCTTCTCTATGGTGCTTTCCATTTGCACTTTGTTGAAGCACTGGAACAAACTCCCTCTGTGAGCAAGCGACCTTCACTTAAGCACAAACTCAAAAATAGCTGGACACCCTGGCCTGTCTGTGAAATAATACAGTGATAACCGAATATCCTGCTGTACTGGATCATTTGCCATCTCAACTCTCTCATTTACCCCAGATTCGCCTTGATGATTTCCTGCTGAAAATCAATGATTCACTCACTTTCAGAATAGCAGCTGCTCTGAGGGTGTTGGCGAGGTTCTCCCAGTGGCAATGATTTCAATCAAGGAAGCATGTGAATTCCTTGGCCGGGCACAATAGCATGGAGCACTCTGAAATAAATTGGACAAATAAGTAATTTCTCTGAGGAAGATGGATTTAAATTGATTCCTGTTGCAACCTCTCTACACACCTTAGACACATGCTGCACAAACAGTGATGTACAATCACTACATATGCACACGTTTACAATCTGGCTTCAGTCGGTGTCGTTTCTGGCTGCTTGTTGGTTTTTTTTTTTTTTATTCCGTGGCGCTTGCTTTCATGTTCTCAGCTCGAAAGTAATGGAGTTCACTAAAGGCTATCCCTACATATGTATACATACTTAACAATGTTGACCTTTATTAACCGTAGGCTTGCATTTGCCAAATTGTTAGAAGGGGAGGAAGTAAATAGGGAACAAAAGCAGAAACCTTCAGAGGTTTTGAGTCAGCTTGCTTGTGTGATAGCAACTGTATATATGCCAGAAATATTGTTCTGCTTTTGTGTAATTCTTCAAATTATTCTGCCAAGAAGAAAGATATTCTTTACTTTTCACGCGTTTGCTTAGATTCTTGATCGTTTCCTTCAACTTTCCGCGGAGGTCACAACTCATACAATCATTATCGAAAGAAAGTGCCAAAAGTTTAACATATTCCTTCTGTGTATTATACTGTACCTCAATATGCTTTCCACTATCATTTGACTTCCTTTTTTATGCACGAACTGTTAAAACCCTACATGATATTAATTCTAAATATGCCAACATCTCCTCAGACAACCCTGACATATCACCCACATGATACGAGCCCTGGTTATTGTTTCTAAGTCAGAGGCCTGGTTTGTTTCAAAGGCAGATTTGAGCATTTCATTTATAGCTTCAAGAAACAGTAATAGTGTTTTAATCCCAAGCAGTTTTAATCCCATATTACCATTAAAAAAGATTGTATTATCCGGTGCTAGTAATCTTAAGCCGTTACTAGCAACATGTCTTCCATGTGAAAATGAACTAAAGCTGGTCGTGCTTTGATTGGTCTGTTGCTCTCACTCCCTGCCGTAATGACAGGAATCCTACAGTGTGATTACTAGCAGAGAGACATGTGACTGAAAACGAGCGTTACAGTAGATTAGCAACTGAACTGTTGAAGATATAGAATAAGACAGAGCGAAAGTGAAACCATGTTTTTTTTCGAATGTGAAATTTCTCCATGGCTCTAATTTTTACCAATTAGGTCGGCTCATTTGTAATGTGGATCTGAGGCTGTCATCATAGAAAGTGTATAGGGCAGAAATGGTGGTGCAAGTCTTTTTTTCATTATTAATGGAGAACGTGCTGCTCCTAGCCAGGTGGAAGCAGAGCATTAATAAATGTGGCCCAATATATCATCCACAGCACATTACAGGAGAGCTGGGGGTGATTATTCATGCCGGCAGGGGCATGAACAGACCTTTCAGGGGTTCACGGGCTAAATCTTTGAAAAGGGCGTCTCAGCAGGGTAGGTAGTCTCCCCACGTTTCTTAGATTCCAGGCATAGCATTTATGGTAGATTCTATTAGGATAAACAAAGCCACCATTACTCACTTGTTGATGCTTTGTTGGTAAATCTGATTAATGAATACACTTTTTAATCATTTTGAAGGGTGTTCTGATCCGATATTGATATTGGATATCGGTCTAATATCCGCAATATATACATGCGGATTATATCGGCCTGTATCTAAGATCTCCAATATAACCAATCACTCCAATACAAAGTTGTTTTTATTAGGTTTATCAAGGTTATTTTGCATCTATTGTACTTAATTGTCCAATATGCTTGTGGTTAATTTAAAATAGTCATTTTTCAGGGACTTCTACTTTATTTATTTATTTATTTTTATTTTACTATAGAACATTCTTGTGATTAAGTTTTGAGTTTTTCTCATATCCATTGTTGCCTACTACTGCTAAAATCACTTGATCAGGCCTTTTCTAACATCTATCTGTCCTTTTTTCAACCCTCTTGCCCCTTTTCTGGGTCACGGGGGTCTGCTGGTGCCTATCTCCAGCTGTCATCAGGCGCTAGGCGGGGGTACACCCTGGGCAAGGTGCCAGTCCATCGCAGGGTAACACACAGACAGACAGACAGACAGACAACCACTGACACTCACTTTTACGGACAAGCTAGAGACTCCAATCAACCTAACAGTCATGATTTTGGATTGTTGGAGGAAGCCAGAGTACCCTGGAGAAAACTAACACAAGCATGAGGAGAGCATGCAAACTTCACACAGGATGTTACCAAAGTGTCGACCCCTAGGACTTGAACTACGGACATTTTTGCTGTGAGGCAGACATGCTAACCACTACACCAGTGTGTGCTCCATTTTCTAACATTCCACTGTAAAAAATAAGTAATCGGAAGTCGTACCGGAAGTGAAAAAGTTGTATCGGGACACCCCAATGATTAACTTCTGTATTTAAAAATCCCCCCTTTTTTTTTTTTGCAATCATTGTAATCATTATTAATTCCCTTGATATTGTCATACAAAGCCGCACACAATTGCGCAGAATTTAAATTGCATCTTTAACTCCTCAAATCATCTTATTTAGTCTCACTGAATCCTAAATCCTAGAATTAAATTTTCTGATGAGTGTAATCAAGAGAGCAATTACTATGCTTGGAGTAAATCAACTTTTCCTCACTCATCAGCCATGTTTTTGGACCCAGTGAAAGCCAACACTTCAGTTATTTAGTCAAGAGCTTGAGGGGTGATGGGATGATTGTGAGCAGCGAGATGCAGGGTGGAGCTCGTACAGTGATGGGCGGCGGACTGTCGGGGGTAAGAGGGTACTGAGTACAGGGCCCAAGTCTGAGGGGGAACCTCAAAAGTCTGTTTTAAATATGTGAACGAAAACGCATGTTAAACATTTTTAGATTATATTGGAATGAAAAGGGCCCAGTGTGAAAATAAGCTGGTTGTTAACCACAGTTTTTTGCACTAAAAACAACATTCGTTTTGCATCAGGGCCAGAGCTAC
Source organism: Gouania willdenowi (assembly GCF_900634775.1). Classification (NCBI taxonomy): domain Eukaryota; kingdom Metazoa; phylum Chordata; class Actinopteri; order Blenniiformes; family Gobiesocidae; genus Gouania; species Gouania willdenowi. The sequence goes on from NC_041053.1 coordinate 22,098,412, forward strand.
CACCCCCTTTAAAACAGTGCAAATGGTATGACCCACATGTGCTTCTGCTGTGCGCTGTGACAGGTAGTCTGAACGAAACCATGGCTGCATTCGAATAGTTCCTCCTATCTCCCTTCCTATCCACTTTTCCTTAACCTCTTGGATGATGTCACGGGGTTAAGGAAAGGTGTTAGGAGATAGGTTTTGACGATCAGATGCACTTCCACTAGGTGACGTAATAATCCTACTAGTTGCCTCCTTTCCTCAGAAAATTTGAACGCACTTTTATCATGGCCACCACTTAAACACTTCTGGGCGGTTAAAGAACAGTGGATAGGAAAGGAGATAGGAGGGCCTACTCCGATGTAACTCATGTCTTTTCTCAAGAAAGAATAACCAGGTTACCAAAAACACAAGGAAAGAAAGGAGAAATGAGAGAAAGCAACTGCGTACTTCAGAGGTGAGCTTCAATGTATCGTATTTACTGTATCGTATTTTATCAGACTGCATCTAAAATCTCCAATATAAGCGCTCCGATAAGTTTTTGTTGTTTTTGTCCCCGCTCTCAGTTGTTCCCACCATATATTGACAGTGAAAAATAACTGAAATGAACCTGAATTGTTGAGTATTGTTCTCTGTTTGAGTAACATCACTTGATCAAGTCTTTTCTAATATTCCACACTACAAAATAAGGTGTAGTGTGTATGATTCGCGCTGATATCGGATCGATATCGGTGTCGGCCAATACTCAAGGCTGCAATATCGGTATCATGTATATCATATAGTCATTAGGTTATTGTGAAGAAAGAAGAAAGCTCATATAATAATGCAAGAATACTAGTGTAGTTTCCAGGTGAAAAAAAAGTGTACATACCTATCAGTAGGGGCCCAACTAGATGGTTCGTACCCAGGGTCCAAAATGTGGTGCTGGGCCCCTGACTGTACAGTATTAGTTGTCTGTTTGTGAGTGTCGGAGCACACACAGGGACAGATGAGCCTAAACAGCTGGTGCTAATGCGTGTTGGGTAGGATCAGCACGGCCCAGTCACAGCACATCAATGGACCCATAAGTTAGGTGACAGGGAGAGCGCTAAACTGTGCTCGTCTAGCAGGTGTCATGGGCCCAGCCCGGGCACAGGTGATAGGAAAATAAGACAATCTGTCTTTCCACTGGAGGGTGGGCTGTTGGCCAGTGGACTTTAGAACTGTGATCCCTCACGATGAAGAACAAAAGGTCAATTTTACACAGTGACAAAACATTCATAACCTTGACCTGCCGTATAGCTCTCCCAGAATCAGCGCAGGAAGCAGGCAGGTGGTCGCAAGCCTGGTGTTCAGCCCCAGCATCAGGCGCACTGTCTCGTTTATAATCCGTCCACCTGGTACGGAGAGATGGCTGACATTTATCTTGCTTTGCTTGGCAGCTTTTCTTGTTTTGCTCCCATTTGTGCCTGTATTTGTGCCTGTCGTTGTGGTTAAAAAAAACACATTATCTTTGTTATGTATCGTTCCATACACTGACACACGATAAAATGAAAGACTCTCTAACAAAGATTGATGACACTGTGAAGCACTGTGCTCAGTGTTACATCTGTTAAAGGCTCCAACCACAAGTCTAATTGATAATTAGAAAAAAAACATTACATATTAACCAGAAAGGTGCAAAGAAATCATTAACATTTTAGTTTTAAACAAGTGACTTCAAGCAGATTATTATTATGTCCTCTGAGGTGCTTATTTTGTCTACTACAGGCTGATAAAATTATATTTCATATTCACTGATTCAATGATAATACTCCCAGTAATGAGAACTTCTGCATTTGTCACCACTCGTTCCGTATTATTCCAGAAATAGATCTCACACTCTCACCATTTAGTCTGCTACATTTATACAGAACCCACTTGATAATAACCAGAACGTTTATTACAAATGTAGATTTAATTACAGGATTTAAATCAACAACTCACTGCTACAGTAGTTTTATTGCTAAATTAATTTTGTCATGAAATACAGAAGAGAGAAAATAGAGTCTGAGAACAGTGGATGCAATCAGCTTTTATCTGCTGTGACACTTTATCAGTGGAGGCATTTGTTCCACGCTTCTTAGATATAGTGAAAATAAACATGACAGTGTTGTCTGTGAAACATAATTCCGTCTGAAATATTCTGTCTGAAATCCTTATTTTGAACTTTGTTTTTCGCTACCTTTTCCTCTCCCATCTGTGTGACTGGTCTTTTATTTTGTCAGACAGAAGAAAGCTTTACTGTGTAACAACTGTGTAAAATATAACATATTCATGGTAAAAGGATGTGCAAAGTGCATGAATACGTCTGTGTGTTGTCTGCTGGTACCGACACAATCGACATCAATTTGTTCGGCTATGGTGAGTTTCTAAAAGCTTCTTGAACACACACATTTAACCGTATTTCACTCTTTGTGTGTATGTGCAGTTGTTCTCATCGAATTATTTTGTTTGATTTGTGTCATTTTAATTTTCCCTTTTGGGGACAATATTTAACAATTTGGATAAAGACAGTGTAGGCCTCAAATATGAATAAATTGAAGGAATTTGTTTTAAAAAGCATGAGAATTTACGTACAAACAAATGCCAAAGGTTGAAATTATCGCTTGACTCCATCTTAAACATTGGTTGTTGACAAATGGTCATGTGATTTGAGCTTTGAAAAGGTTTTGCACATTGCATTGTGGGAATAGAAATGCCATAGATCAGGGGTCTGCAATCTTCGCCTCCTAAAACCTCTACAGACCATCATCTTTCCTGCACCTGTGGTTAACCTTAAGTTTTAAAACTCTGGTAAGATAACTAAACCAACAAAAAGACTACCATAGTCTGGAAGAAAATGGAGATTTTATTTGTATGGGGAAAGATTTAATTAACTGCTAATGTGCTGGCTTATTATGCATACTTGATATGTTGCAAGAAATTAGTAATTAGTATGTGTTGACCGACGTGATCATGTGTTATCTAATCAAAGATATTTTATGTAGCCCTACCAAAACATCGACTAAGAAGACTTTGAGAAGGCTTTCTTTTCGGCTCCGGAAGGACTTTAATCTAGTTGAGATGTGGCAAAATGGCTCATTTGAGAATAAAGGTTGCAGACCCCTGCCATAGATGAATGCAAAGATGGTGCTGAAGCGGAAAAGCACCATTTTACTTCAGTGTTTTTACTTCGTTCCTATATTGGGATTTCTGGAGGTTTTTGGCCAGACAAGGACAACAGTTATTCACTTTACATCATTTTTGTTCTGGTTTGTTCATGATTTTTCCTGTGATATGATGAAACAATATATTACGGCCGTATTCGGTGTTTACATGGAAGCCACATTGTTTTAAAAACTAGGGATGTTGCTAAGTGACTATTTCCCTGGTAGACTACACTGTTTCCATTGGCTAGTCGACTACTTTCTTGCACAAGGTTTCTCCAAAACAGTTAGATTTAGGCTCAAAATTAATCTACAAGGTCAAAACATTCTGTTTAAGAATCATATACACTGCTGAACATCAATATAACTCCTCAGTAATGAATAAAAGGAAGCAAATCACATTGAAAACAAACCAATGAGCTCTGGAATCAATGTGTGGCATTTTCAAGCATTACTGTAAACGTCTACAGTGGTAAGAAGACATGATGAACGTTTTTGAGCTATTTCTCAGTTTAAAGCACTGTGAACGAGAAGCATTTGGACACTAACAGTCCAACATGCAGAAGTAACATTATGATAAATGTGATCAAGAATCACGACAAACTATGGCAGCTATACATTGATTATTTAAAAATGTTCTTATTGTCGGTGTGTTTTTATATGTTGCTTTATACAGTATATATCGCACTTAGCTACATTTATGTAAAACTAAAAGTTAGATTATTACGTCACATTTGACGTTCGTTTTGGCAGTCGATAAGAATGCTGTCGACATTTACACACCAGACATGTCACTTTGGCAGCATTTGGGGGATCTAGCATCAATCGTAGATAGAAACAAATTTAGAACAAAATACGAGCACAGTTTTAAAAATGTTAGGTTTAAGTAGGGAAAAAGTACAACATCAAAACATCATTTTAGATGTTTCTGTGTTGAGATTCAACCTAAAAGAACTTCTTCAGAGTTTTGACAACCCCTTTCATTATGATCAAACACCAAATGGCTACAGAAAAAAGTGCCATTTCTTTCATGTTGATTCTATCTTTTTGCATTTACATGAAAAGTAAATACATTCCACCCTGTCAGAGGAAGTGTGGCGGGGTTCGATTTTTTTTCAAAAAGAAGAACCACGACCATCCATATGGCAAGTCGACTTTCATTTATTTTTCCAAAAATGGTGCCGGTGCTCAATATTTACAGTGGAACACAAATATTTACATCAAGAGAAAAAAAAAAACACAACCTGGTCCCAGCTCTACTTCCAGCTGAGAGGCTTTCAGAAATGTCCAGGTACATTGCTCCCACATGCACCTCCAGAGAAAGACTGCCCTCTATGCAGCTTCCTACACTGCTTTTAACAGGTTAGCCCCTCCCATGGGTGTGGTTTAAATTAAACCAAAAACAATTATTAAGGAATACAAACAAAAACAATATTCACATCCTTTTCAAATGATAACTGATTTTCTAATAAACAAATGCATTTTTCAAATCACATCCTAAATTAATCCCCATATAAATGTAAAAACAATTAAGACAAAATAACCCCTGATCACATGATCTCCCACCCTGCGCTACTGCCTTACATAATCCCTTAGTTAACTCCGCCCCGTTTTGTCCGTCAGCTGCTCAGAGACGTCATGTCACCGGTAAGAGTTTCCGTGTGTGTGTGTGAGAATGTGTGAATGTTTGTGCAGCAGGTGAAGCCTAGAACAGTCAAGTGTGCACCCCTGGCTGACTCTAGCAACAGTTGGGGAAGAAGGAGATGAGTTAAATGCATGATGTGAGGAGAAATACGGAGGGGAGAAAGAGAATGTGTGTGACGTGTTTGTGTGTGTGTGTGTGTGCATGCGCTGCTGCTCGGTTAGTGACGGCGCTGCTCCGTCACAGGAAGTAACCCCTCATTTAGTCAAAAAGTAAAATCAACCCTGTCATGCAAAATGACCTACAATAACCATTTCCTCTTTTCATATGGTAAATTGCCTTTGCTACCAAATTCCAAGTGAGTTGCCTTTGTAAATGGCCCTACTTGCGAGACACCTGCCTTGCATTTCAAAGTAGTGCCTGAAAAATCCTTGACTACAGCTCCATTATCCAAATGACATTCAAACACTCCCCAAGTGAAGCTATAGCTCCAGTCTCCCATTTTCTCTCGTAGTCTTACAGTCAAATTAGAAAAAAACATTAATTGCAGTTTCTTACCATGCTACATTTTTCTATAAAGAACTTGGTGACACGCTGACTCAATTTATATATAATGTTATTTTTTTAGAAAATGATGTTTTGCCTTTTAACACTTTCCGCCATTTTTCACTGTTTTATGTTCACTGCTCTACAGTCCTGATGAGATTTCCTCTGCTATCGTCACCGTTGTGATTCTATTGGTATTTTTTCCTGCAGTAATTGCCTCTTTTCTGATATTTATTGCCAGTTACCTAATGCTTTGCTATTGTTCATGCACATTATTGGGTTGAATGTGAAGGCAATTTCTGTCACTGTATTGTAGAGTGTGGCCATCAAGGCCCTTTATGGATTCAAGGAAAGCAGGGTGAAGGGAAAAGCCCTGAGCAGCTATTGCTGCCTTTGTTCGTGGCGCTCATGAGAAAAGTCTTTATTGTTCTTCTCACATACTGTAATACCATAGTAAGCATGCGGAATTTTTTACTCTGTGGCTTTGACAATATACAGGTGACAGATTTAAAGTCCCTCATGGATGATTTCAGGGACAACTTTTGAAAATAATAATAATAATAATAATTGTATTGTGCTCAAGGCCATAAGCTTTTTAACTAATGTGAGCGAGGGGGAGGAAGGTAATCTTTATGTTGATAAATGTCCATTACTAATAGAGACAACGGTAATGTAATGGACTTGCTTTTATGATTGACTTTGAAGCACTATTTTTCCTTTGAAACAGTGTAAGGATGCGCCGAATATTCGGCCACCGAATATATTCGGCCACCGAATATATTCGGCCAATTATTGCAAAAAAAATCAACATTCGGCCTTTGGTTTGGTGAGTTAAAAGTAGCGTATGATGCAATCAAACAACGTGCAGTGATTTAGAGTCGGAAATGTGTGTGTGCGTTGCTGCACAACCAACAGCTGCAGCTCCTCCTTTTCGCACACAAACACAGCCAGACTCTCTCCTTTCCGCTTACCGCTCTCCGTCGTCCGTCACCGTGTAAAAGTTGGAAGCCGTTAAGATCCACAACCGAGTCCGTTGTTAGCGCTGTGAGCCACAAATCCATAAACATCCCCATCGTTTCCTCCTTACACTACACCGGGTCTCCCTGCATAGACTGGTGTAGCATTAGCACGGAGTTCTAACAGCTGATGTGTGTAAACAATGGGTCCGTCGCTCCAAGCAGTGACTCCCAACACGATCGGCAGCAGAAAAAGTAGTGCAGTTTAGGCGTCCAGTTGTGCAGTTTGCATTTACATATATGGCAATAAAGTATAATATAAATTCTGTATTAAACTGCAGTGTTGTTTTAGCTGTTAGATAGTGGGAGAGGGAGGAGCTTACATTCTAGGAAGCGTGTTAGGTGACGTCACCTGTCAATGTGGGCAAAATCCAACTGTCCTGTTTAAAACTGACTTTTTACAAAATGTAGAATAACAAGGGAGGGAAGAAACAGAACTTTTTCAACTCTGTCCCTCTGAATGTGGCTAAAGGAATGTATATCACTGCAGCAAAACCATTATAAAGTGATTTTTTTTCATCATACCTCCCCTTTAATCCACTTAAGCTTTTTTTTGGAATGCATGTTTTGTTTTTTACTTTCTTTAAAAAACATGTCTAAAAATGCATTTTTATGCATTATTTAAAAAAAAAAAAAATAGTGAAAAACTTAACCGCATTCGATACTCTGTATTCGGTATTTCGCCAAGCGTTTATATTTTATTCGGCTTCGGCCTCAAATTTTCATTTCGGTGCATCCCTAAAACAGTATGATTATGGTGATTGAATACACTTTGTGTATGCAGGTTTTAGAGGTCGAAAGGCAGAATCACCTGTCCAAGTGACTGCATATAATATAGGGATCCATAGGGATAGAATATATACTCATAGGACTACACTGTTAGATGTGATGGAGGATTGTGGAGCAGATTGCAAACTTGTCTGTAGTGTCAGTGGACATGTAGGACTTCATTTATAATGTAAAATAGTTCACAATTTACCTTAGTGAGCCTTTCTGCTGCAGTCTTAACACCTAAAAAGCACGATCACCACTGGCTTTTTTAGTTAACTTTTTTCACCTGCATGACAGTTAATTATTTTCCATTTCCATGTGTTGAAAAACAGGCAAAGAACGAGGTTGACCTTCTCATTTTTTCAGATGCGCTTTTAATTTACTATAGCAATGACTCATTCTCCATATATACAATGCCCGCAGTAAAAGAGAATTTTGTTGATTTCCAGATAGAAAGACTTGAAATTGTAGAAATCGAGGTGTAAATGGAGCAAAATTTGAGGCATGTTTCTGTCGCATTGAAAGCTGTTACGCCGTTATCAGATGTGTGTCGCCGGGCCTTATTTGCGATGAGGTGTTATTACAATCCCATCTCATCACATCTGCCAGACGATCATCAGTGGCTGAAATGGCCCAGGAGGAGGATCCCAGAGTGCTGCTTATCTGGATCAGACACACCGCTCCTTGTACCAGTGCTAGCAGGGAAGTAAACTAGTATTATTTACTCAAGTCCTCCTGGGGATTTAGTCTATTATCAGTACTAAAAACACACAGACCCCCCCCTTCCCCTCAGAATTTAGGTTATTGCATTAGATTTGAGGGTCTAAAGGTTAGTGAGCCTGCTACTCATCATGAAAAATAGGGTTCAGTGCCACCCACAGTTGTGTTTCCCTGTCACTGATTGTGCATGCTCTTCCCAATCATTGGCAAATCTGTTTTTGGAACTTCTTGAATGGTCCCCATTAGGAAAATGTAAGTCTTATGATAGACCAGTGGTTCCCAAACTGTTTGTGCCCAAAGCACACCAAAGGACAAGTAAAAATCAGAAAGCACACCAATTGTGCAAAATAGCCTTTATGACAAGTGTTATCACTCATATCATGTACATTATCTGGAAATGTGTATAATATTTACTAATGCCAAATAAAATGTGACAAAGACAACTTTCAATATTACTCAAGAAATAATTATAACCGAAATATATATATTTTTAAAATTAGGTATAGAGTTTGCCTCTGTATTATGAAATGAGTGCATACAAAGTAGTCAATTAAAAATAGTTACTTTTGTGTAGTTGTGTATTGCAATAATGTATGGTTGTCACACCCGGACTAGCCTCACGGCACACTGTTTGAGAACCACTGTGATAGACTATAGTGTCCTGTTCTGCCTGACTTTTGAATCAGCAGGCTTCATTGATGAAGAGCTGATATGTAAAAACATGCTTGATTTCATCCTAAATGTTTGTTACAACATTATCCTACTGTATTCTCCTACGATGGCAGTAAAGATTTACAACAAGTATCGTCATATTTTTCACCTTATTATTAGATTTAAAAAAAAATATGGTTAAACATTAGTTTTTCCATCTGTTCCTCAAAGTTTTAAGATGCTGTTGCTTTCCTCTCTGTCGTACATATTTGCTGTTTCTGAGTCATGTAGTGTATTTAACATCAGCATCACCCACTCCCTCATGATAGTGTCATATAGATGTTATTTGTTGTTTTATTGTATATTTATAGCTGTGTACTGTGTTTTGAGGCCATTTTGGTCCAGGATTCTCTTAAAAAAAAAAACAAAAAAAAACTAGAGAATCAGAATAATAAGACAATAAATAATGCATCTGATATTTTGAAAGCCTTGATCACCAAATCTGTATAAACCCATTCCTAAGGAAGGTGTTGAAAAAATCTAGCATATCTACAGTGACAAAATGTTTTATGGAATTATTAAGCCTCATAAAACATTTAACATCCACAATTTTGTGCAGGAGAAATCATTTTAAAAGATCATTGCAAGAACTAAGATTTAATTGCTACCTTTCCATCTCAGAGTAATGAACATTATATTCATGATTACTGAAGTTCAGATGTAGTTCTTCCTAATGATGATTCCTCTGTGTCATTAATTTCCCTAAACGATCTATGCTTCACAATTTCACGATATCGTTGGCATGCTATCTGCGTTGCTGAAAACGTATTTGTATCTGTTTGAATACTGTCAAGGTGATTTTTCAGTCTTTAATGTTAAAACTGTGTTTAGGTTGAGAGTTTAGAGAGGATGCTGCTTATGTAGGCATCAGCAGTCCGCGCCAGAAGTCGCTCAAAGCCTCCGACATCACATCTGATCTACAGGGTTAAGTTAGATCAAGCTCTGCACTCATCTCCTCTTTCATTCTTTAACACCACTTTCAATGCAGTTAAAGACGGTACCGTCCTGCATTTAAACAGACAAATGGCCTTCTGGGAATTTGTTTTTTGTTTGGATCTGTTGGTAAGTGGCTTGTGTTCATATTTTTATGCACTTCCTGCTGATTTCATCTTAATGACCCCTAATGTCTGTGCTGACCGCACATCTGTTCCCATCATTATCACCTTTGCTTACTCATATGTCCACAGAGCATTACTGCATGTATTTTCATCATTCCTAATGTATGTGAGTGGGTGAGGAGTCATGTACAAATTACAATGGTGATTACTGCAGCACAGGATACAAGAATTGGCCTCAAAAACAACATTACTCTCGAAGTAATACATAACTGGGAGTTTTATTTTAGACTTTTCTTACATGAGTTTCTTTGCCAAATACTTTAATAGTGCCTCATTTCATTTATCTTCAAAATCTTTTCACTCAAAAAAGCAAAAAACCTTTTCCCTTCGAGAAAATGGATTTGTGTTAATGTATCAGCGTCATCAGTGAGTCTTTGTGTTTGGTCCTGATGTCAAGAAGGAAAAAGGGCCAAATCTTAGGGAATAATCAAAAAGTGGTTCAGATTGAAATGACTTTCCTCCCAATATGAACCACCAACGCTTGTACAGTAGACACCCTAATAGAGCACTGATGTTTTGGAGGGAAAGTCATCTCAGATAACCAGCACAGCTTCCCATTTCTCAACTGGTTCATGCTTATCTACATAATTCTCAGATATATATTCCTCTTTCAGGTCTGTAGCTGCTGTATTTGAGTAATTGCTCTCATTGAACATTTAACAATGTAGTAAACATGTTTGTCTGATGATAATGGTGCCGTTACATGTGCAGCTGCCGCATTTCTCACGGCCAGAGGAGGATTCATTGTTGTTTTCATAGTTGCGAATTACAGGGGATGCAGTTATATTTGATGTCAGGAGTTGGCATTACACGTGCATCTGTGTTTTTACGGCTCATTAAGTGAACGAAAACAAGTTGAGCCTTTGTATTCACCCAACGATAAAAAGAGAAATGGCTTTGTGTCCACTGCACTGGTCAGTGCACATATTGCACAAATATTATTAAAACAAATAGTTTTCTCCTATAACATGAAATTAAACATAAATTCTTCTGTTTTTTTGTTGAGAACATTTTACGATGGCAATGAACAAAAGCAGAAGAAACAAAAAAAATGCTGCTGCCAGTGGTTTTATTATTATGCCATAAGCTCACACATCATATAAATATGCTTTGAAGGCAACTTTTGTCTTACTTCACTTAATTAGCCTTAAAGGGGACACATCATGCTAAATCCACTTTTTTAGCCCTTAAATGCATTTTGTTGTATATTTAGATTGTTTAGAAGTACAGAAAAAAATCAAATTAGTCTCTTCAGGTGCTCCGTAGATATCTTTATATATATGTTTTGCTCATATTTTTCAATCTATTATGATTTTTCTATTCTCTATTACATTTTTTGAACTATTACGTCACAGTATTTGCAGCGGAACTGCCAAATTAGGACATCAACTCCAGGTCCAACACTTCGAGCAATCCGCCATTTTTATTTCTCGCTTTTATTTTGTAGTCCAAGCTCCAGGATGCAGAAGTTACAAGAGGATAAGTCAAAATGTTCGGTTGTTGGATGTAGTAACCCACACGCTTCATTACACCGTCTCCCAGCATCAGAACCTTTTCAAAGTGCCTGGTTGAGTTTTATTTTTCACTGAAATGTACCCACATCTGTGGGTAAGGTCATTTTTGTGTACGCGAAGCACTTCAAGGATGACTGCTTCTGCAACCTCCGCCAGTATAAAGAAGGACTTGCCGAAAGACTTTGTCTGATTGAGGGTTCAATTCCTTCTATCTTTGGAGACGACAAACAGAGCACTTCGGTAAGCTGTAAATAACGCTAAAAAGTGTGATGATAAGACGTCCCTGTCATTGTTTTGTTAGCATTAGCAGTTGCACCATCTTCAGACTTCATATGTTAGCGCTGTGTGCTCGTTTTAGATCCTTGATGATATGGCCTACGTGATTTAATTTAAGTCTAAAGTTTTCATTAGTCATTTCATTTTGCCATTTTTGTCTTTGAAAAGACTGTATTAAAATGCATTTCGTGACGTTAGCTTGGCGCTAGCGTTAGCTCGGTGCTTGTGTTAGCTCACTTGTTAGGGTTCTGCAGGTTCATCATCTTCATTTTCATCTCGCTCCGCCGGGTCAGACTCTGGCTCGAACATGTAAGGCTGGATGGACAAGTCTTCCTTTGTTGACATTTTGTAAATAACCTCTGAATAAAAAGTTTATGCGCCGCTACATAGCCGTATCTCTTCTATCAAACTACAAAAATGGCAGAGCAGGGTGGAGTTGAACCGAGTGTCACCTGAAGAGGGGGCGGGGTATGGAGTGTCTCATTTGCATTTAAAGAGACCGCACCAAAACGAGTTGCTCTCAGAAGCACATCAGAAAAGGGGCCTGTGGAGCTATAATAATGAGGAATTCAGACCCAAGCATTGCAGTTCCGCTTTATATAGACCACAACTGTATGATTTATATGTAAAAAGGAAGGATTTAAAACCATGATATGTCCCCTTTAAACAATTGAACAATAAAAACGAGCTGTCTTCTGAAAGAGAAGCCAACATCCAAACACTGAGCGTCCCAATTGGTCCAAAGAATAAGAAAACATTTTTGTATGCATTTATCATTTTTTTTTACATCACTTTTAAACCATATATGATCAAGTTTGGCTTGCTTAGGGTTAACATTTCAAGTGAACTCTTGTAAAGTTGTAATGAGCACGATACCCACGGTACACCGCGGTGCCAAATTGTAACATTTCCTACTATAGGAGCTATAGGAGCCAAAGGAAGAAACACTTTTTGTTTGTTTTTTCCACACGGACTCAGAGCAATCTTTTTTCTTTAAATTTTTATTTTTTTAATTTTTTATTTAGAGAGATATTTACCATGTTCAAACAATATTTACAAATTATATACATACAAAGGAGGGATCACATCCAATCTCATAAAACACCAGTGACGTCACCCAGAAAATGCATACAAATGTAGTTTTCTCAGGGAATCAGTTCCTGTTTATTGTATTTTATCCTTTATGGTTTATTATGTTAGAGAACAAGCATTATTGATATTAGTTAAACATAAATTGATGTGCAAAGGAAACTGAATGATAATTTTTTTTTTAAATTTCAAACATATAAATTCTAACTTCATTTATTAGTTTTTTATTGCTTATATGCTTTTGTTCATGTACTCTTATCATGCACCAAACAACACTAAGTAATTAATAAGTATTTCTAACTTGTATAAATACATTGCAGTTCATAAAAATAATAATAATAAAAAAAAGCTTCAATATTGCGATATTACCCGGAATCATGATACTTGTCTGGTATCGTATCGTGGTTACACATTTTGGTATTGTGACAACTCTAGAGCACTATGATTTTTTGGATCTAAGAAATGTATTCTTTAATCTTTACTCTTTTACTGTCATGAGCTCAGTGTAGGGAATCTGATTGTTGGCTGTTAAATCCTCATATTTAAACCTTGTTCTTGATAATATTTGAGTTATTAATCCTGCTTATTTTTATCGTGTGCGATTGGGTGTGTGACGCCGTATCTCACGGTGTGTGAGGTTCTTCCTGGTCACAGGTGGGCAGTGACTGATGAGAATAAAAGGAGGAGAAAGCTAGACCGTGTTTTTAGTGGTTGGCACTGGTTAGTGTCACAAACCCTTTCAGCGGAGGGATTGAGTTCATGTGTGTCTTGCTGACATCAGCAGTTAGAAACTCTCTATGGTTTTCTATTTTCCCCAGCATATTTTTTGAGACAGCTTGCAGAATAGGGTTGTGTAGATTTTTGTGTGTGGGGGATGCTGCAGTGCAGAGCTGATGGGAAACGTTTTATCTAAATACAAAACTCTCTGAGTAACAGTCATTCCAGTATGAGTGATGGAACACAAGCCAGGTTGCTTTTCAATGCTGCAGTGCAGGTTGTGTTGTTCCGCTTGAATAAACAATATAGATTAACAGTGATTCTGTCGTTGTATTATTTCAAGGTTTATGGGTCTTGATCTAGTTGGCAGTCTGCCTGGCTTTCTGCAGTTGGTCTCCTTTTCTCTCTGTGTGAAACCTCTGATTCTAGCTGTAGGCATATCTGGCAATTAAAGGATTATTTTGGTAATCTAAATCATCTCTAGACTTGTTTCCTTCTTTCTTGCTCACAATATTCCCAGGGTCTGTTTCAAAGATTTAGGAATTTTTTTTTTTCTTCTTCTTCTTCCCAGGCCTGTTCTGAGTTCTCTAATCAACTTGCTTGTGGATAACCTTGTTTCCGACCGAGCGTACAGGGACGACAAATCCATGAGCGTGTGCGTGCCTTGGATAGCAAATACCACAACTGCATCCGCCCCCTCCTGACAACTCAGAATGTCTTCACTCCCTTTGAGAGTTGTGTGTAGTTATTAAGTCAAATGTGTTTAAATCACTGTGGCTCTTTTGACAAACGGCATGCACTGATGTGTCAGACAGGTGAGGCTTTGATGAACCCCAGACATTAAGCTTTTAAGTATTGCAGCACAAGGATATTTGGTCGTTCTTTTAAAAGAGCCAAAGTGTTTTTTTTCTTCTTCTACTCGGCCCTTACAGAAGCTAATTAGGGACATTTTAAAAATCCATATCCTTCTCAAATTAACTTAGATCTTTATTGCAGCTGCTTTTTGTGTGTGGTTGAAATTACCTTACACAGAAAGGACACTAAACATTAGGTATCAACGTTATCTTTACATTTAAAGTCGAATATTACTTCTGCTTATGCTGTTTTGAAGACCATAACTAATTTTAGGTAGCCCAACATCATGCAACATGATCTTTGCTTCCCTCAGGGCTTGAATTATGCATTTTTTCTATCTAAACTAGGCTCTACATCTTTTAGAGAGTTACTATTTAATATGAGGCTATGATCACAAATGTATTTTATTCACAAAGCTGCTAAGCATGTTTATACTTAACTTCCTAGGCAATCGTATTTGTAATTAGAGAAGACAGCATCTGCGTAACATGAGTAGAATATTTTAGCTAGTAATGCAGTGTGAGGTTACTGCTGCTGTTGCTTAGTTCACTGGAAAGTCAAAACAGATTTCAATAAACTTCTAATTTACAAAATAGATGCTTACAAGCATTAGCTCAGAACTAATCTAGAAGGACAAGAGTGTGTAAAGTGAGTAAAGTGAGTCTTTAATGATCATTTTAGTAGAAGTTGACGAACTCTGAAAGCATGTGTCATCCACCAAATTATCATCCTTTCACAACATGCAAAAGCAAGTTCATTATTCAAATTGTTGATCTATTTGTTAATGTTGTATTTAACAAAATAAGAAGAAAGTTTGCATATAGAGCAACAGAGAAGTTACCGTAATTAAGCTTTACTATGTGATCAATGTCATCTGGCATTGATTATGTCAACTCTGTGGACTTCCTTATAATTTAAAGGCTAATTTTGACACACAATGTAGACAATGCATGATGCATTGAGTACCCAAACTTTTGTCATATATGTTTCTCGCACAATATTCTTTTTTTTTTCTTGTTTACATTATTTAAGATAATAATTGAATAATATTTAAATGTGTGATATGAGAGCTCATGGGTAACAATGAGTTAGCTTTCATTTTAGCTCAGTGTGGGTGGTTTATCGCATCAGTAGTTTGTGCACAAGCAAGAGGGAGGAAAACACAGCTGGCTTTCAATTAATGGATTTGCCATGCACTAATATAGATATGCACAGAATAAGGCTTCTGATTGGTCAAGGGAGTGTAACAACTTATCAGGGTGCAGAAAGCAAATACCACCTGGCCTGAATCTGGCCTCACTTTGCAAAATAGAAAAAAGGAATGAAATATATTTTTTCAATATCTACCAATTTACTATCAGACCGCTCTGCTAGTAAAGCCTTTTACAAACATAAACTTTCACTAAATCAACTCCTAAAGGTTAAAATTGTCTTTCAGCTCCCAGCTGTTGCTTTTGTTAAGCTTCACTTTCAGCCACCTTTTCACACACATTTGCACAAATCCAAAAGATTTGCGCAGGTAAAAATATTTGCGCACCTTCAGTCACCTTTCAAAATATCATCGTAATTTCACTGTCAGGGACTTAAAACGCTTTATTATCTTTCAAGACGATCCCGCTTTGAAAGGTGATCCAAAGGGAAGGAGTTTGGGAGTGTCAGTGCTGGCGTCAACGGTAGAGGATGCAAAGTCGTCTTCCTGCACAGTGCCCCCTGCTGAGACGTTTCTTCAAAAAAAAAAAGATGACAAGGAAAATTAATAAATAAGAATCAACCAACTGGAATAAACATATGTGTAAGTTCCTGTTCAAAGGTGTGAAGCTCATTAACCGTGTTCCTATGCACGGTATTTACATAACACAAGCTTCAACTTTTTCCTCGAGTTGACAAACAGTTTAATGACACTTAAAAGGAGAAGAAAAAACTGCATTCAAAGAGCTGCCTGTTTGAGGAGAGATGATATGGGTTGCCAGCGTTTGAAAGCAATTCTCAAAGTTGGCGACGTGACCCGTACTGACGAAAGCTGCGGATTACAGAAAGTCTTCTCTTCAGGCTCACTGTAGGCAGCATGTTATTAAGATCCATCCATGAATATATGCAAACAGATGTACAGCTTTTCATCAGTGTACATGCTTAGGAGCCAATTTTCTGGATTCAATTAAATAGGAGAAGACTGTATTAATGTCACATGTGGTATATGTGAGACACATTTACATATCACCCCCGTTCTTCCAGGCTCACCGCCTCCCTCTGGATTTAGTTCTTTAGGTTTTATTTTTTCCTCACTACTATCCTCTTCTCATCCATGCAAACATGATATGATAGTTTAGGCTGCTATAGGTTCCAGCTCCCTTACATGTTTATTTAATGCCATTTCCAATGAGGTGCATGTTTACTGACAGAAATATGATTCTTTTCCCTCCCACATCAAAACTTAATGATCAGGACTTTACACACCTGATTCCTTGTTGTATTTTAATAAGGTTTACTGAATAGACAGACATTTTGTGAGCATTTTGTGCGCCTTTATAATTCCGTACACTGTACAGGAGAGAATGTATTCATGCATATGTGACACCACACTAGGTGTGTGCGCTTCAAGGTGTGTGTGTTGATGATTGGTTGCATGTTTGGAAGTTTATTTCCGTGTTCTAGACATGTGAAGGAGTAAATATTTGTCATGCAAAGACAAACATGCGTCTATCTTTTGTGCTGGAGAAAAATACATGGTATTATATCAAGCTTTTCCGATTGCTGCTTAAAGCGTTTGATTCAATCATGCATTGTCTTTGAATAGTATCATCTCTACATGACAGGCATTCATTTGGTTAGAGTGGTGGAAGAATAAAGATGTTCTTTTGTGTTGTAAGCACTTGTATATAGAAAGCACCAATCAATGTGGTTGATATCTGATCTTGTCCTTGTTGTTGTTGTTGTTGTTGACCCTTAAGTATGAAATTGATTTAAGTTTTGATTAAATTCATTTCATAGAACATTGATAATGTCATAAAGCACTTGAAGGTTTTAGTTAAAGCTGCTGTCTATCACTTTGATGTAAATTACACCCAGTGATTGCTTGATGGAGCTTTTCTTCTGAGAAATGTTGTATGAAAAAAAACCATAATTGGCTCCAAAGGGCACATGGTGTGTTAATGTGAGGCAGAAACACAAAAGAGGGTTATTTCCTCCTCTGCCTTTGCTTTCTCACCCTACTCACACCCTCATACTTCAGTTTTCACTTTGTTTTTCAAGAAGATAGAAGTGAAATAAAATACTAAATGTTTATTTTGTAAGCTGTGATCAGAGGGGTATTCCAGAAAGCGGGTTAAGTTCAAACTCTTGAGTATGTTCAGGCTCAAATGAGGGAAACACTGAGTACCCCATTCCTGAAAGTGAGGTAAGTTCTTATCTGAGTATGTCACCATGGTAATATTCTCTGTCAACTGAACCTGCTCGCTGGCAGGTTTTGTCTTAGAAACCCTGCGTTTCTACCTGGGTTTCCTTACTGTAATACAGCTGAATGTATAGTTATCAACCGTAGAGTTGATTACATAGTTTGGGGTTCGAGTAAAGACTGTCATTTTTTCATCTCTTTGTCTTTTTTGGACGTCTAGACGACTCTGGCGACGACATTACATTCAAAAATCAAGCGGCCGTCACTGCCTTTATAGCCGCTGCAGTGCGAGGTTCTGTACACTTCCCCAACTTACTGGGGCCAAATGAAAGTAGAATATTCCTTGAATAAACCTTTTAAATTCTAATTATATTTTGAGTGAACTCATCCTTTAGTAACTCTGTAAGTTGAGCATTTAAACTGTAAGTACAAGTGGAGCTTAGGCTTGGGCGGTAAATAGGGTAATACCGTATACGGCGGTGTCATAAAATAACAACGGTATCAGTTTCAATACCATTAAAAAAAAAAATAGATATCAAATATAATTTATTTAATGCCTAAACATGATTCTATGTCCAGCAACAGCTGTGTAAATGAGCGGCTTCAGCTGTGACAGCTCTGATCGGAGCAGAGAGGGAACGAATTATGACAGGCTTGAAGCACAAGCATCCGCTATTGAATCAATCTTTTTTTTTGCACAAGAACATGGATTATCCTTGTATTTGATACGTGGATTATGTAAATAGATCCATTGCTGTCTCTGGTGCTGCGGCGCGCACCTGTGTTTGACGTTAACAGATGTCTGTGGATAAAAGCAGGCTTACCATTAAAACAAACGTAAATATGTCATTTGTATGAGGAAAAATAGGTTTTAATTGTCGGTTTTAAGTCGGGCACGGATATAAATACGTAATGTCTATCTGACCTGTAGGTTTCAGTTTTGCTTCGTCGGGTTCTGGTCAAAGATTGAATAAGGTTCATATCATAAATGGTCTGTGTTTAAAAGCAAATCAGCACCACAAAAAGCCCAAAATGTTTGTCTCTCTTTTTCTTTCTCCTCGTCCTCCTCTACACCTGCACAAAAACTCTGAGACCGACGTGTGAATGCTGATGCGAATCACATTAGAGCCACAAACCATTCACACTGGAGTCTGATACAGGTCACATTTCAACTAGTAATGTAAACGGGCAAACCAAAAATCTGATCAGTGTTTGGTATTCAGAACGGTGAAGGCACAAATCAAAAGTTTTGTGACACTGACTGAGCCTTACGTCATAATTATTAATTAGTCAGTAATACCGTATACCGCAGTAAAATAGGCAAGAGTGAAGTGATCAGCCCTCTCAGTGCTGCACACACATACTATTCATATTATTCCACGGTCGTCATGCCACTGGAGCGATGAAGTGATGAAGCAACCAAAAAGCGTGACTAATCACGGGCGATTTAAGCAACTATAATCGCTGAAGGGGCGTTTGTTTCTGTGGGAATGCACCTTTATAACAGGCTCATATTCCTGAAACACCTGCTTATTTCACCCGTCGGGTGAAATAAATCGCTGGTTGCCATGGTAGTTTGTGTTTTCTCTGCTCCATTTATGATGGCTTTTTATCGCTCTCATGCACGTACAGTAAGTAACCCAAGGTTTACATACTCAGGGTTGATTGACCCACTTCATACCAGATGTAATGGAATATGATTCCCAGAGGTTCCCATCGTGCGGTATGTTGACCCAGAGTTTATGGATGGACTTGATCATTGGTTGAACCTCCTTTCTGGAATACCCCTAAGGAGAGTCGAAAAAAGCAGTGTTGTCTTGAGCTACAGTGACAAGATCTGTGGGATGGTGGTCCTTTTAAAACGTGTTTGACTGCATCATTTATTTTCTTCCGCTCCTGTGGATGGAGTTGACATGGTCAGCTGGCCAGATGAGACATGTTGGTCTGTGTACAGCGGGAAATCTGCCCTAGACATCATGGCTCAACACACTGACAGCTGGCACACCCTTGTTGTGTGTTTCTGTCAATATGTGTACGTGAGTATGTTTTTGTTTTCTCAGCATCTGCAAACAAATCTGAGATCATACTTTGAGCGAGGAGGAGGGGGCGGAGGAGGAACAATGATGATTCAGGCTCCCACTGGGCGCCTACAGCACCTCAGGCAATGTGTATCAATTAATTTGTGGTCATTGGCCTGTACGATCACCCAGAGAGACATTCAGCATTCTGTTTGTTTGTGCATACACTAAATGCTGCAGTATTGGGCTCAGGTGCAATAGAGGATTAATGGCGGTCATAGCTCATCACACTCCGTGGGATCTAATGCATTGCATGCAGTGCTGCTGCTGTATGTCTATTTGATTTGTGCACTGACCCACAAGAAGTCTGTTAAGTGGTTGATACTCCCCGTGTGTGTGCATATGAGTATTTGTGTGTGCTGCTTGTGTGCAGACCTTGACTTTGAAGCATCTTAGCTCATAACGATAATCTAAGCCAATTTACTACTTACCAGCCCTCCATTATAGGTTTGACATAAAGCAGTACGTGACTTGAATGTCCTCCCATAAAACAACAATTTACTACTGCAAAGAAATTACGTGTTTAACCTCATTAACCTTAAAGCACATGTGAGGAAATACACACACACACCTCTGCAACACAAGCAAGTTCACACAAATTGAGAATTTCATCAAAAGTTGAGAGTTAGGGTTGAATGTTGCCAACGGCAAGATGATTACATTAGTTCATCAAACTGTAACTTTAGGAATCGTCAAGTTTTCCGGTGGCTTCTGTTTCACTCTTTGGCTGTGTTCGAAATGATATACTCTGTACTATGCACTACAAACTCAATGAGTATATACTGTCTACTATATACTATAAGTATGGTTAGGAGCATTAGGGTGATGGCTGTTCCTAATGAGTATACCTCCATGTTTCCCAAAATGCATTTGGAACCTACAACGACCAAAATCTGAAGCACATTGAGGCTAAATATCTCTATTGATTCTCTACCTTTGAAAGTTCAGAACACATTTGAAGTGAGAAAGTGACCAAGTATAATATCAACATGTGGTCATTTGATTCATAAAACTCGCTGAAACACATTTCATGCCGACATTTCAGAGACTTTTGGAGACCTGCCATTTTATTGGACGACATCTAAAATCACAGATATAAGCGCTCCAATGAAATGTACCACTCCAGCATTTCTATTCATAGGTGACTGTGGTTCATACTCCAACAAAGTTGGTGGCGGTATTACACCTTAGCGTTGGTGCTGGTCTTATAATTAATTTTGTATTTATTTTATTCAATTGTAGAATACTGCAGATCTTATGTTGAAGGTTAACATTTATGTAACCAATTGGTTAATAATAAATGGGTCAGTTTTTCTCATACCTACTGTTGTTGACTATTGTTCTCTGAGTAACATCACTTGATCAAGCCTTTTCTAACATTACACTACAAAATAAGTAATAAAAGTATGTATGATCCGTGCTGATATCATATCGGATCAATATCGGTATCGGCCGATACACAAGGCTGCAATATCGGTATCATAATGGAAGTGAAAAAGTTGTATCCGGACATCCCTAATACTTATCACTACATACATACTCATTTTGATGTCAGACTTAGTATGAGTAGTCTGTTAGTATGCCATTTCGAACACAGCCAATGTTCAAAATCTGTCCTATTTGAGACGATTACCTAGGTGGCAGGTGTAAGGAGAGGATAGCCAGCCCTCTGTTTAAGTGAGTGGTTGTCTTCATTGTGCAGTGAGTGCAGTTGGTCAGCCCAGTCAGCTAATGGCTGCTGTCACAAAGCTGTGAGTGTAAATCAGTAGAAGAAGAAGCTGCTGTCATTAGAACCAACATATTTACAAACAACATGACCTACTGGTCCCACACTGTTTATTAGCTACGTTTTTCCTCTACTTTAGAGCCATTACATTCACTATTCATGATGAACCATGGCCTTTTCCAGGACACCAAGATGCGAGCCTGCACACACACACACACACACACACACACAGAGGAAAAAATGTCAGTGAGTTGTCTTGTCTAGAATAGAGCCGCGCGATCTGTCTCTGCAAATGCGTGCGGCAAGAAAATGGGAAAATGGCAAAGTGTCAGCGAGTGATAGATGTCGTTCATTGGACACAGAACATTTAGTTTTCATTAAGAGTTAAACATGTACACAAAACATTAATGGGGTTCAGTGACAGCAGCGGTGCTGTGCTTCAAAGTATCTCACCCTGATGAATTAGCACATCAGCACAGAGGGGAGAGAGAGAAAACGGAAAAAAGAGGAACATTAATCTATTAGAGAAGAAACTGTCACATCATGTCTTCATACATTTATGTTTATATATTTATTAAAAAACCTCAATATTATCTTTGGCCTGGGCTTCAGCAAGCTGTATGCATTAATAGAGTTTATAGGTGGACAGTCAGAGGAGGTTTAGTAGAAGAGTTGCAAAGAGTGGACGTCCTGCTGCAGGGGGAATGATAGAGAAGGTAGTTTATGCCTGATATGTCAGCCATATTGGATTCAGGGTAGTAAATTAATATCACACTCCTTTAAAGAGGGTTTTATTTGGGGATTTACTGGTTTCCCCTGAGTGCCACTGGTGTAAAGAGGTTATTTCCCTCTTTTTACTCCGTTCGGTGCCCTCTCGCCGTATCTGACATCAGGCTAATATGTTTAGAGAGAGAAACTGTCCTGGGAGGAAGGACGTGTGCGCTGCAGGCTTTTTTTGTGTCGTTCAGTGTTGGCATTTAAGGTTTTTTAGTACGTACACCAAACATAGCATAATGCCATATTGCAAGACCTGCTCTGTTTTACCTCTGCATCATGGAAATATATCAATCTCTCACAAACGACCTTGTTACCCATCAGGTTCTGAATGAATAAAAACCAATAAATTTTAAATAAGAAGTGAATCTAAATTGACAGGCTGTCCGTCACTCATCTTTAACCTCTACACCTCTTGCCCTGTTGTGCTTAATGTGGGAGAGTTAGAGCTGTATACCACTTTGTGAAGTGGTCCAGTCACAGAGATGGGATTTATGGCTGCCGGTCCATCAGCAGTGATGTTAAGGGCTGTGATTAAGAGCTGGAGTAAAGACATAGACTCCACTATCCCTCCGACGCAGCCAAGAGCACACAAGGCCAAGCTCTGTCACTGCCAACTCTACTCAGCTCTGTCACTCTTTCTCACCTCGTCTGTCCATCTGTCCCCGTCTCTCTCTCTCTTTCTTTTTCCTTTTCTCGTTCGCTTGCATATGTACAAGCGAAAATTTACACTCCATTAAATATAGAATGTATTTTCCAAATGACGAAAGTAATTTTTTAATGTCTGGTTTTGTTTTTTTCTCCATCAGGTTCCGAGCACACGGCAACAGCAACTCTTCCTGCTGCTTTTCTGGACCTGTTACCTCACTTCCTGGTAGAGCCAGAGGACGAGTACATTGTTAAAAACAAGCCAGTGACACTGACCTGTCGTTCCACCCCTGCCACGCAAATCTACTTTAAATGCAACGGCGAGTGGGTTCATCAAGACGACCACCTGATAGAGCGAACAATGGACCCAGCTACAGGTACACACGCTCCACAGTAGGGCTGGGCAATACATTAAGATTCAAGATATATTGAGTTTTCTATTTTGGCAATATGGAAAATTATAATATCGCCTATATCATTATATACATATTTTTTATTGCTTTTTTATATTAAAATTGTTGTTTTAGGGTGTTGGGGTAATGTAATTTAAAAAGAAAGAACAATTAGTTTAAACTTGCAAATAATGGGCATGACAAATCGTGATTGTGGTTAAATTGGCAAAAATAAACATATGGTGAAAAGAGGTTAAAAGTGACAATAATGGGTCATTATATGCTACACTATGGGAAAAGTGGTGGAAAGGGTTTATAATAGGGATGTAACGATTCACTCAACTCCCGATAGGATTCGATTCACGATACTGGGTTCACGATACGATTCTCTCACGATTTATTTTACAAAATGGGACTGTAGTCAAATAATGACTGAAAAATATTCCTTTATTTTTTTGGGGAAGAAAACTAGAAAATACTGTTCTATTTTCCTTTTATTTTTCATTGTCAAAATAATCCCTTGATAAACTATTCAAAACAATGCAATTTAACTAAAAATAAATCTTGAATGAAATAAATAAAGGAATAATACAAATGAAGAAGAAGCCTATTAATTTAAATTCTGGTTCTATAATAAATAATGCAAAACTACATAATAGTTATTTTTCTTTTTAAAAGTGCAACTGAAAATGTATTTTGGACTTGCACTGTTTTTTATATATATATATATATATATATATATATATATATATATATATATATATATCGGCCTCTGCTGTTTAAAAAAGTACTGCGATTCAATTTTCAGAAAATCGTTATCAACGTGATACCGATGAATCGATTTTTAACTGCCTTACGATTAATCGTTACATCCCTAGTTTATAAATGCTGAAAATGTCTTGAAAGTGGACAAAGGTGCAGAAAAGGCATAGAAATTTGATGGCGAAGCGGCAGAAATGGGAGTAATGTAGCAAAAATAAATGAAAAGGAGCAAAAATATAGCAAGAAAAAGTGATTAACATGGGATAAAATATGGCAAGTTTGGTGTGGTTGCAGAAAAAGGGTAAAAATAAGAAAAATAGGCTCAAATTGTTCCTTGAAGGTATCTAGCGACCCCCGCCCAGTGTCTTGCAATGCCAAATGGGGCCCTGACCCCAAGATTCCCTAAACAAGCCACACTACAGAACTCACTCACACATGCTGTCCCTTACAGGAGAAAAAGCCAAAATTGTAACATGTTGTGCAGCTGTTTGTTAATAAATGTGCCTGTGCGGCATTTTGCATCAGCAAATTTAACCCAGAATTGTCTTTAGACTTTAGTTGAATTAAAATTATTGAGATTATGACAGTATATCGCCGTTTTGAGAAAAAATATTGAGATATAAGTTTTTGTCCGTATAGCCCAGCCCTACTCCACAGTCCTTCATTATCAGTTCTGTTCAACTCAAGCCAAGTTACGTCATAATCCCATTTGACGATTTCTTTTTGCAGTTTTTGAATTTTTTCTGCTTCAGATGTGACACGCATAACTTTTTAGATACATTATGTAAAGTGTTTGTGCGTCGCTGCAAAGGTTTGCAATTTGTCAGTGATTACAGTGCTCCATCAGGCCCTTGGCTCATCCTCCCGCCTATTTATCCTGCCACTCTCATAATAGGCACATTGGTTTCTGTCTCAGAAATGTTCTCCATCACTTTGGAGACCTGTTTGTTTTTCTCACTCTGTTGTGCTGCATTTTCCCCGCCTCCGCCATCAGTGTCATAAACATGTATGACACTGATGTAGTGTGATTTAACAGGAATCTGAAAAATCAAACCACCCTTTTACAGCCTGTCAACTGATTGGGAATTTAAAAAAAAAAGACAGGATTGGTTTTGAGGAGAAACGCTAATTGACACACATAACATACATATGTTTTAGTATAACATAAAAACATGAAGAAACTAAACGAAAACCTTTAAAAATATTTATTTATTTTTAAATTGTAGCTCTTAGAGTTTGAAATGAACATGAAGGGCCTTGGCATATGTAGAAAGATTATCTGCTAAATCAGCCCGACACTTTGGAAAGTGAGGACTTCTTATCTCGCCTTTGATATTTCCTCTACACTTAATATTTGATTGATGTATTTACTGACATGTTCTCTTCTGCACTGCTCTTTTTTCTTGATAAATGTTTCTTATCCTTCCTTAGGGAGGGTAAGTGATGGTCACATATATGCAATAAAATAAATTCATTATTTTAATTGCAATAACAAAACATGCATTGCTGTCTTTAAAAGATTACACTTCTTGTAGTGTTGACCTTTGACAACATATGCAGACAAAGAAAAAAAATAAAATAAAAATATGTCATTCAAATGCTTTGACTAAAATGTCAAAATTGAACAAGAATCAATCAACAATACTGCTTCATACTAGAAAAAATATCGAGTTGGAGTGTGACGATATCTCGATACAGCAATATATCACGATATTTTTTTTTGCACTCTTGACTATCAATTTGCTTTGTGCTTTTTTGGATTTAAGATTTTTTTTTTTTTTCAAAACAAACTTTTTCTGCTTTTTCACTAAAATGTGCAGGTAGGTCTTCACAGAAATTGTGTCACTGTTTGTTGAAGGAACCAATATATTGTTTATAATGGTGTCACTGGTAAGAAAGACCCTATTTTTTGTTTACAGAAAACACTATCAGAGATACTTATTCATTTACATTAATATGTTGACAATTATTAACACAAATGTTGCAATAAAATAGTGTCACTGTTCATTGGACACTTTTTCAATTTATTGTCTTTAAGAGATTTTTTTTTTCTTGTTATGTCATAGATTATCGGAGATTGATTTCTGACCAATATATCGATAATCGCAGTATCATCATATCGTGAGATATTCGTTATCGTGAGCTTTGTGTCGCGTATCGTATCATATCGTGAGGTACCCAGAGGTTCTCACCCCTAGTATTGAGGGTTCCCGGTACCCAGTTGTGGTTTCTTGCTTTTGTAGTCAGAAATCTTTTTTCTCTGCTATGTGGAGTTTGCATGTTCTCCTTTGGCTTGCAAAGGTTTTCTCCACCTCCTTCCTGCATTTCAAAACATATATTTAGGTAGTTTATCATAGCATATGAGTCGCCTGTAAGTGAATAGGTTTGTGTTTGGGAGCTGGACTATTCACTAGCGGACCCCAGCAGGAAAAAAAAAAAAGCAGGTACACAAGATAAATGAATGACGGTTAAAGATAAGAAAGCATTTAAAAATATGTGACAGTCCATATAAACTGTAGTAAAACATAATAGTGGATATGGATTAATAGGATGAGTCAGACAGAGACACAAGTCTTATTTTATTCATGAAAGCTGTGAGGATTTGCTCATTACAAACCACAGCCAGGATTAGCAAAGGTTGTCACCAGGAAGGGAGGAGTTAACAATCTGGGACGCATGAAGGGTAAGAAAATGTCGTTACATCTTCCAAGAAGCAGACGTGTTTATGACAAAAGAGGGAAAAAAATGTATAACAACAGTGCAGCTGGAAGTAAGGAGGGAGTGATTTTGGGAATTATTTCATCTAAAGTGCCACTGAAAATTAAATGAACTCAAGCTTCCTACAAACTTTAAAGTGGCCTCTGAATGAGCCAGACCAACTCTTGATCTTTTTTATTATTCTGACACACTCAACCTGTGAGGGAGAGGGCACATTAGATTTTTCTCCCTGTCACTCTACTGCATGTCAGCCAAGGACATTGTTACATATCTATATTAATATTCATATATTAGTTTCTTTTAGATCATTCTGTACTTCTCTTCTATAATTCCTCTATTGTCATTTGCACATTTGTTGTTTTTTTCTGCTGTTGTTGTTTTTCTAAATTATGTATGTCCTACATTTTGCACTATTATCCTTTGTTAGTATTTATTTATGTTCTTATTCTCTGCTCTATATTGTGTCGCTGCAAATGTGAATTTCCTCTCTGGGGATCAATAAAGGTCTATTTTATTCTATAAAGCTTGTCAGATACTTTGATGCTTTGATCCTTTACTATATATCTATGTAATCATTGAAATCTGTAGCTTAAGGTTTTAATTTAATTTAATTTGTTTAATGCTGTGTTTGACTAAATTTGCAAAGCACAGAAATTATGTTTTCTCCTATATAATTTTTTCAGTTTACTTTTAGGGTTTGGCATTAATTTTTCATCCACTGGATAGGTTATCAGAACCACTCCACTTTATTGTAAAATAGTACATCTTTCATTTCAATTCAATCAAATCTTGGTTTTCAAACAAAATTGATTCAAAAAAAGTTTATGTGATTTAAAATAATAATTTGCGAACTAGAAAAATAACAAATACATTGAATTTGAATTGAATTTATTGATTATTTAAAAGGAAAATGTATATTAATGAAGAGTCATGCTGAAATCAGCCAAAGTTAGCCAAAAGAGGCTAGTTTTCATCTGGTGTCCTTGGCCAGATTTGAAAAGGCAACCTAAAATGTAAAAAGGTATTATATACAGAGAGAATACATGACAAAATACAGTTTATCTCATCGTGAACCCAAAAATAAGGCCGTTTAAACATTATTTTTGGGTGCAATTAAAGTTTTAAAAGTATACACAGTCAAACTCACATACTAACAGCTTTAAACAAATTTACATATAGGCCAGACATGGGCAACTGACGGCCCGGGGGCCACATTCGGCCCTCGGTCTAATTTTCTGCAGCCCCCAAAGGAAACGTACAAAATGACAGAAAAAATACACGTAACGAATGCAAGAATACATTAAAAATGACAAAGAATTACAGCATTGCAGGAAAATCTATCTAAAAAGCAAGGAACGTCTGTTTCCATGTGTGTCTCTGTGTGGAGCAAATATCTCCCCGACGCAGTGCGAGTTCGACCTGAAACTTGGTCAACGGGTTCCAAATACCCCAAGTGTGTGTATCTGTGATTTTGGAGTAATTTGGTAATTTCAAAATGTTTATTTTAATTTTATTCCACTTCTGGATGTCCCCGAAATGAAACCTATTCAACTTTTGACCTCAGGGTGTGAGGGGGCGCTAGCGCACCATCTATATCTATTTCACTGCACAGCTCCTCACCCGAGCAAGAGTCACGTGTGCGGCCAGAGCCAATCGCTGCGCACACAGCCAAGCAGACACAAACTGTAAACACACGAGCTTTACGTTTTGTTTTGCGCAGTTTTGTTACTTTTCTGATTAGCGCTACAATGTCTATGGAGTTTGGTTATCAGCGCATCAAACATTTCACGGGAACACACACACACGGTATTTATGTATTTATAATAAAAATATGCTAAATGAGTAAAATAAAACACAAAAAATGCACAAAAAGACAACTGAAAGATAAAAAAGAATACACGACTCCAAAAAATATACATTACAGAAAAAGACAACAAAAATATGAAAATGACTCAAATAAAAATATACTAAATGAGTAAAATAAAACAAAAAACTAAACAATATTTGTGCACAAAGTGACTCTAGAATCACTCTATAATGGCAACCAAAAACAGTTATGAAAAAAAATGCACAAAAAATGCCTCATAACAAGCAACAGAACAACAAAAATACACAGAATGACAGAAAAACACACAAAATTAGTATAAAAATTCCTTGTTGTTTCTTGTGTTAATGCTCAGATTGGTAATTATTCTAAATGAGGACATGAAGGTTAATAATTTGGTCCTTCGATCAAACAAACACATTTTTGTGGCCCCCGCTGTGATAGAAGTTGCCCACCTCTGATATAGGCTAAGGCTATTTCTAACTGTGAAAATATACCCAAGAATGTCAAATTATTATTATTATTTTCTGATTTGATTCTGATTCTGATAGTAAGCAACAAACGGACATGACTTTGTATCAACGGCTGGCTAGATTATGGCAAACGAACCTCTGCTATTAATTAGCAGTTTATCCATGAATGCTATAGTTTCTATTTCCCATGTAGCTTGTTCTGGATTCCCTCCAACTGTGCCACAGTGAAGAGCTCCAGCTTCAGAGAGCTCACTGTGTGTGTCCCACTGCCAAACCTGAATGCCTTTGATGCTAAATGTTTCATATGTGGAGCTGAGTAGTTGTGAAATACCCGCGGTTGTCCAGAGGTATGGCTGCTCTGAGCTACCTACATCCATGTCTCAAACACTTGCTGTGTTTAATGTCACCGCTACCCTGAGGAGTTTACTGATGGCTCAGTCTAATCCCTTTCCTGCAAGATAAATGGGAAATGGGAAATGTGTGTGTGAGGATCTGTGTATATGTGAGCTGTACACACTCATCACCCTGTCCTCTCACCCTGGTCGTCATGCTTATCATTGGACTTTAAACTGAGACCTGTTGCCAAGCAACCAGGACATTTGTCACACCAGGAGCTGCCTGATATAAACATAGAATAAAGAATAAGTCATCATCATATGAGATTGATTGACAACCTACTTTGAGTAAAAGTGCAAAAATAAAAATGAAGCTGTTTAAACAGTTTGCAATATGCCATTTGTTTGTAATTTATTCTTATGTTGTATAGTGTTTATGACAAATACTAACACAAAACGATATGAACTATTTCAACAGCGTTTCTTATCAACAGTCATGCTTGGAATGACAAAGATTCATCAGCTCAATCAATAAAAAAAAACAGTGAACAATGAAAATGATGGCTTGCACTTAAAGCTAATCAGAGTCAAGGACTGGAGTGATCTCGTGTTTGCAGTTCTCGTCACTGCATGATTTAT
The DNA here is from genome assembly GCF_900634775.1 of Gouania willdenowi. NCBI lineage: Eukaryota > Metazoa > Chordata > Actinopteri > Blenniiformes > Gobiesocidae > Gouania > Gouania willdenowi. The sequence continues at coordinate 22,128,297 of NC_041053.1, forward strand.
CTTCTCGTCTGTTGATGAATAAATGGCCAATCAACTCGTGCACATACTTGGTTGTTGTTATTGCTTTGTGGAAGTATACAATCCTAACACTTTGCTGATTATGTTGTATTGAAAATTATTCTTTTTTATCATTGATTTAACATTTGGCTCCAGAAATGTGTTTTAATCGAACATTTTGGATATCGTTATAGGTGCTTATCATTATCTCAAGGATAAACAGAGTTTGTAGAAATTTCACAATTGTATTTAACATTTTAGACTTGAATATGTAAAGATACAAACTATGAAAAAGTGTTGTTACATGTTTAAGAAAGTATTATTTACTGTGTTCTTTATTTCTCGAGGCTCCATTTACTCTTAGAAAGTCACTTATTTATGGGTTAATGAATTGATTTGATCTTCAGCTTTGAAGCCACAAAAATTAGGACATTAAAGCACATGTGATGCATCCTACAATAAAAGATTTACAATAAAAACCTTCATGACATGAGACTTTTTTGACATGTAAAATTGTTTCATTATTATGATTTATTATTATTCAAAATACGATTATTATTAATATTCGAAATAAGAATTTATTACTTAAGTTAGGATAATGTTTACATATCTCAAACTGTTACAGTGACTACAAAGAAAAACCCAAAGAGTTAGCCTGGATGTTACATCAAAACCAATCATTCTTTGAATATAAATATTTTTATGACCTAATATTAACATAAAGGAAGCACAGGCATTCCTGTTCCTAGGAACTTACTCTTTCCTATCCTGGGGGGATCCTGAATCAAAATAGTAAGATCTATAAAAGCATCCTTAAATGTTACAAGCCTAAAGAGACAACTATACCTTTCTGTAGTAGTGGTTTGAATTTACAAAGAGAAACTAGATTATTACAAGCTCACATCGACAGCGTAGTCACTGCAGGAGGATGGAGCAGAGTACATAAACACAAAGATGAAGAAGGAATTCCAATGCAGCCGAAGCAAAGAAACCCCAAAACAACTCATATTAAATCTACTGGACAGAAAAGAAATCATCAAATTCAAAACAACACTAATATGCCATATAACCATACAGTATATTTGTTGTTTACATCCAATGTGCTTTTCTCTTCATCTTTAAAGCTTGGGTAGGCAATTTCCTCCAGATGCACTTTTTAGGTTTTTGGTTGAAATTGTCTTTATGTCCTGACAGAAATTAAGATCTTACGTGTTCTGAATTAGGAACGAAGAAAATCAGTCATCTGTAGCAGCTATAAACCTGTAATAACTTCGACCAATGGAAAAGAAACAAACCGTTTTTTTTAACCAAGCACATCTCCCTGTCTCCTTGCTCGTTCTCGAACCCTCGCATATATAATGTTAAAGTTTATTGTTTACTTACTGCTGAGACATGAGACAACAAAGTTTCTACACAATACAAGCGATGCGCTGAGGTCTGCTATTGGAGCAGCTGTGCTCGTGCATGTGAGTGAGACGGCGCACAGAGGGGAGGGGCGAGGGGCCTAAAGGCGGAGCCAACAGGAAGGCTACATTCAAAATCATGCTAGCTTTTGAAAATCGCCTCCCCTACCTTTAATATGCTGTTTTGTGTTGGTTTTAGGGCCATATTGAATGTTGCTTTGTGTCTAACATTCTACAGAAATTGTGTTTACAACTATTTTTTTTCATCTTTTGTTGAATAAAATATAATTTGCATTACATGGTCTACAAACTATTGCTGACACATTTGGGTGCTCAGGAGACAACAGTCATGATGCAACGACATCTTTAGGGCATTTGCAGTGATCTGGAGGATTTAAAAAAGCTGTACTTTGACTTTTTCCTTTGTGATCCCGACAATATCCTCATACGTCTCCCACTGAATGTTAATTAGAAGTAGACTGCCTGCATGCCTCCAAAATGTATGTCTGATTACAGGCACATTTATAGCAGCCTTTCATCATCTGCTGTGATGTCTTCAAAGAAAACATCAATGCATTCCCACAGTCCCCATGACGTTGGTGCGCGATTTCGTTAATAAAGTGTATCAAACGATAAAACAAGCTGATCAAAGTCAGCTGAAGCCATAATCGATATTTTCTCCACTTTCTAGCAGCAGAGCAGAGCTGATGGAATCGCTGTTATAGGAGTTGAACCAGTCTGACCCAGAACAGCCGAGGCAATATTCAGCAAACTCTATCCTCGTTGGGTCCCGGCAGAGTCAGGCAGACGTCAAAGTAACTGGAGGGATTTAAATTAATAACTACGCCTGGTCTGAAGAGTGGGCGTGCTTCTCTCAGCCTGTTCAGTATTCTGAGTGGGGCCAGAAAAAACATGACATGAGGATAACTTTGTACAGCAGATGTAACCTCTGACCTCATCAGACAGGTGTGTTTATTGAAACTGATCCTTTGCACCAAAGACAAAAGAAGGGCACCAGCTGACTAGGTTCTGCTGCTTGGTCGAATCCGTTGTTGTAATGCTGAATGTGACTGAAGTAAGTCTGCCTTGTGTCAGCCACCATCAGCTACTGAAGCAGGCAGCCACCACTGGGATGGGCTTCGTCACATCCCAGCCTAATTCTACATAATTTAACACGGGCCGGGCCACGTTCGGATATGAGTTTAGTTAAGTGTTTAGTTAAGCGCGATAGTAGCGGTGTTTCTATTACCCTCGGAAATGCGCAAAATTGAAATAACACAATAAAAACTGGTAATGGAAACACCTGGATTTCAAAAACACATTAAAATATCGCTGAAAAGTTGTTACGCTTTCATGAGGAGGATTTTCAGATGTTTCGATATTGAAATGTGTCGCAAAAGCGCCATGGAAAGAGTTTTTCTGCTAATACACGTCACCGAACGTGACATATCTGGTCACATGACCACTTCTCTCCAAGAAAACATGGCGCGGTACGTGTAAACAGATTAGCAGACCGGGACATTTCTTAGAATTATACTTAAAATTATTACTGCCAATTATTACTGGAGGTTTGGAGCATCTGTATTCCTGCTGGAACCAAGTTCAAAATGCAATTGTACTTTATTTATACTTAATTTAGAAATATCAATTTCATTTTTGTGAAAATCTGTAATGTAAACCCAGCTAAAGATTCAGAAAATGGTTGCTCTGGTATGCGGAAGTGAAACACTGATTTTTTCGGCCCCCGGAATGACCAGAATCATCAATTATTCTGGTTACAAAGTGTGTCACTACAGCCAATATGACTCTTCCAAGAAAAATAGCTGCAAACATGTCTCACAAATGGAAGTGTTAAATTATCAAGAATATAACCTAACAAAACCTCTGCTATCATATATGATCTTTGATGGAGCAATTCACTCCAGGTACGATTCAAAACAAAAGCAGCGGCCATTATTGTTGGTCGCTTTTCCACCAAGAAATATACAAATCAGAACACGTGTTAACAGTATATGTAGTAAAAGTCACAAATATTTCTTCATTGAGAAGATTTTTAAAGGAGTACCTTTTTTTACTGGATTTTATTTATTTATTTATTTATTTATTTTTTGCTTTGTTTATTTTTATATATAATAAAATATATTGCAATTGTCCCTTCATTTCCTGTAATTTTAAGGAATGAATTATAAATCTACCTATATCATGAAATAAAATGTTCTCCATATCGCACAGCACTACACTGTTGCATGCACATGAATACCTGACTTGACCCAGAGACTTCTCGAAGATGAAAAAAGGGAAAGATGTCAAATTTGTCCTTCCTCTCGTGGTGTTATTGTACAGTATTGATCAATCTTTGAGTCCATCGGTTCTCATTACCCGTCCTCAGTAACTTATCCCAGTTGTTATGGCTGTGGCTGCTTCCTAAGTCCTGGCCAGACCCGTGGCTTTTTCCATGTCGGAGAGAGGAGACGTCTGGTGAGTCTTAATGAAGACACATCCTGACAGTGTGTTTGCATAGATTAGGAGATTCCCCCACACTATGATTTCTCATCAGACACACGATGAGGAGAAGGAAGATTGGCATTTGAGCAGGAGCTCATTTTATGGAATAGAGTGATTTGATTGTGTTTGCATTTCATCTGCCAGCATTGATGGAAATAATTTTAATCCCCCACTCTGTATTGATACTGGAGCAGGAAACCCTCTCAGGTGGAAAATTCATACATTTCACATTCCTATTTCAATAAAGCAACTGCCTTATGAAGGCAGGAAGTTTTATTTAGTTCGTTGATTGAACTGAACGAGGACAGGGCTCCCACAATGAAAGGAGAGGGTGATGGAGAAAATAATCTAATGCTACACATTTTCCTTTGCACCTTATGGAAATAGACTAAAGTGGTATCTCACACACAAAAATGTTGCATTTCTTCAGATAATATAAATTCCCAAAGTAAAGAAAATATTCCCTTTTCTGTTAATCTAGCATTTGCTCTTATCCTTTGAAGTCTAAATACTGAATGTCACATATCCAGTACTGGTCATTCTTTTAAAGGCCATATATCACTTAATGAATGGAACTACCGGTAGTCACGTATTAATTGCAACTCTCGCCAATCCTACACTCGACAAACCAGTAAAGATTTAGCTGTGTAAAATACGTGCTTTTTGATTGACTAGATCGTGGCTCGTAATATAAGGACTTATTTCATTTCTGATGCGAGAGGGAAGATAAGCTTAGCTTAGGTAGAATGATCTGTAACCTTTATTTTAATACCACTGTACTCATCCATGGTATTATGACAACCAATCACCCCTCTCGTAATAATGCCCACCTACTTTCCCTTGTCTTTTTACCCTTTGTATTACACATTTTTCGTCCTTTTCTCAGCAATATATAGGTCAACAAAGGGAAAGCAGATAAAGGTCTTTCCCTTTTTCCAGGGACTCTGTCCCTTTTAAAGGACTGACATTTATTTGAAGATGGCAACAAGGCTGCTTTCATTTTTGTGCTGTCAATTTTCAGGTAGCGCAAGGACAGATCCATCCTTTAAGTGCAAATGCCACTCAACAAATATTACACACCACCTTGAAAAGAATCTTTAAGAAAGCCACTGACCATTTGAAGAAAAAACCTGATAGATCTGTGAGCCAGGATATGATAAACAGAAGCAAATAAGAGAATTGAGGGGAAAGAGACCGTATCATCCTAAATGAACAAAAAGGCCTTGAACCACCTGCTAAGCATCGATCAATAGCCAAGGGGACTAATTGATAATGCATTATTAACTGCCTCCTCATAATGGGACTTGTATTTTATTTTGTCCTTGATTGCAGGACAGAGAGGGAAGGATTTGGCAGTGAAGCCCCAAAAAACAGATGGCCAGGTGAATTGTTTCTGTGATGCATCTGCCAGCATGTTTGCTTAGACTTCTTTAGCAGGTCAGCTCAACATCTGCATTATGTTTCTGAGGGAGACTGGAGGTCTTTCTCAAAGTACCAACACACCTTTGATTGTTGAAGGGGTCATATTAGATTTCACTGAAACCCCATTTTTTTTTTTTTTTTATCTGGCCTTGAGTCAAGTGGAGTGTGTTCTGAGCAGAGGGAGTAAAGTAAGGCTGGCACATTTAAGAACCAACCAGCTGTGCTGATTGATCGTGCCAACAGAGCCACACAAAGGCCCCACATTACGGTGTCTGTAACTTCCTGTCTGGTAGGTATTTATTTGAAAGTTTCATGTACGTCAGGTTTAGTACTTTCAAGTTGGTTTTGACATGCAGGAATAATAATTTTCAAATCTAGCTGCAATTAGAAAGAAAAAAAGTTGTAAAAAGATCATTACCTTTTGTCAGACAACACTAGTGCTCTAATCTCCCACACGCTCCGTCTTTTGTCCTTTCACCAAAACATATCCTACATCAACTACGTGCTCTGGTTTTTGTGGGTTTGTTTTGTTTTTGTTTTTTCCTTTTATTTTTTTTCTGCACATGCTGTCACAGGTCAACACTACAAGATGTGCAATCTTTTTAAGACAGCAATGCATGTTACTGCAAATAAATAAATAAATTTATGTTGTTGCATAATTGTGACCATCAGCAGCCCTCCCTAAGGAAGGGTAAGAAATTCTTTATTATAGGGAGGATATAAAAAGAGAGGAGCATAGTGTGAATAAAACATTAAACATGCCTGTGGCTCACATCGCGCTACGGTAACCCACAAGGACAGAACATTAAGTCTGAAAAAACTGTGGTGGGAAAAAAATTAATTAATTAATTAATTAATTAATTTTTTTAAACTCGAATTTGCGAAATAATTGTTTTTATCTACAAATTCGATAAATCGATTAAATTAATTTTTTGCCCAGCCCTACTCTAAAGATTCTCCACAGAAGCACTTGGCGCAGTTAGAATGCATTTTACAGATCGAGCTTCTGCTTTTTATACAGACGTTTGTTTTTTTGTTTTCACTTCTTCTTGTTAAAATGAATGGGCTAGTGAGAAACTTGAAAGACAGATTCACTGTTTAAAGCACCTAACAAATTGCTAAACAACTAAAGTATTATTGGGCTTCATTCCTGCATCTCTGATAAATCCTCGATAATCCTGCTCTCTGAGCTGCTTCTCTGCCTTCTTCTGAAAAACGAGCAGTTCAAATCTAGTGACATCACTAGCATTATGAACCGCCCCCTCCAGGAAGTGCCTGCTGCCGTTGCCGTGCCTCCACAGTGAACACTGCAGTGTAGGCACCCAGGGAGTAAACATCGTATCGCCTATATTTCCTGTATTTAATAAAGGTGAGGAGGAGAAGAAAGAAATTGGCAGCTTAAAACTCTGGTGTTTGAAGCTGCTGCTGCTGGATGAACACAGCGCAGAGACGGACTCACACAATAGCCACTGAAATATCCATGTGTTATATTGTAATGTGCATTTTTTGGCTGAAAACAATAACAACAGCGTGTGGATAGCAAGAAAAAATCACTTTGGTGATCACTGATCTGCCTCAGGAGTCATGCAGGCAAGTCTGTGTATAGACACGCCCACTCATGAGTATGCATAAGCAGGCAGCAAACAGCCTGTTGGTCAGAAAGTGACTTTTCAGAGGCTAAAGCTCTGGAAAACAGGCGAGTTTGGAAAAATAAACCAAAAATATTGTTTTTGGGGTTCTTCGAACAAATTGACATGGGTGAAAAATGCATGGTATGGGACCGTTTTGCCTCCTTCTTGGTTTAATGTGTTTAAAGGGGTAAGAGATGGGTAACTTCTACGTTTTTTTTTTCTGTTGGATTTCAAATTAATACTGCTGAGTATATCCCAATACAGTGCAAAATTCTGAAAGCATAAAAAAATAAATAAATACTGCAGGTCAGCTGAAATAAAAAGTTCAGGATTCAATTTACAATTAAGATTGGAGTTACTTAAAAATTAAAACAGACTTTCCTTTAATAGTAACACTCAATAATTCAACATAAAGCCATTCTAGTGTCGGATTCTGTGAGCTCCCCTCATTTTTTAATTTTTTTTTTTTTTACTGATTGAAAGAATTGAGTATTTCAGTGCTGCTTCCAAAATTAAAAAAATGTGAGTGGAAAGCAACTCTGTTCTCGAGGCTCGTGGGGATATTAGCGCTGATGGAGATAACTGCACCTCAGAGCCTGCAGCGCCTCCACCATGACATGTGATTAAAAGCTACTCTGCATACTGCACACAAAAAAAAGCACCAGTGTTTGTTAGGCTGCTCAGATAGAAGCCAACAATGCACATTTTCCTTGAATGCGAATGTGGAACGAAGAAGAAAGACTTGGATAAACTTTCCTTTTCGGACGTCTTCATACTTTAGTAGTGAGACATGTGTGCCGACTGTAAAGAAAGAGTCTGTGGTGTCAATCAACACCTGCTCTTCTCAAATTCGTTTAAAAACTCTGGAGCTGGAAGGTGTGAGGAGGGAGCTGACAGCTAAAAATGTCCTTGGAGATTATTGTTAGGCAGAGGAACTTGGTGGTTGACAGCTAATGCTTTTGTGTGTTTGACCCCAAGGAGATTTTTCATAGGCTATAGGTATTTTACACATCGCTCAAAAAAAAGCATCAACTGGCTTTTCTTTTGCTTTCAAACTGAAAGCTGCAAGGTGTCCTGGCTGTGGGATAGCTGTGTGTTTATGAAGACTATTTTATGAAACCAATTGCTTCAATCAAATAGTGCTTTGTAAAATATGAAAAGAACCACGGACCAAAAAAAAAACAGTGTCACAAATGAAAAAGAGTATTGCAGAGAAGTAGCTGCTATATTCATTCCCAGGGCATAGTCTTTATTGTGCTTTAAGGATTTATTTACACTATAGTCTCCAATAGCCCTGCAGTGGATGGATTGCGTGTTTTATACAGAGGCTGTCAACTGTAGGTCAGTTAGGTGACAAAGTGATAAAAACAAGCAGGCAAATGTGTTTCCTAGAATAAAACCCCCCAAATAAACTCTCAGCACTTTTCCTCCCCACATGCAACAACCTTTGACTCAGCGCGGTGTGGCGGATTGTTTGGCTGCAAAACACATAAGGAAGCTAATGCCGAGGAAACGACGCACACGTGTTGTGGAAACCTCTTCATAGGAACCGGTGTGCGACGATGCGTGATGGCAACAACAGGAGCAGGAGTCCAGGTCTGGGAACCATCAGGAAGCAATCTTGGGGATTTTATGTGATTGAAATGAATAATTCAGTTTTGTTGTTTTAGACCAAGAGTGTATTTCTCTGAAAGATGGTTGTTTTTTTTTTTTTTCTTCTTCTTCTTTTTCCCCATCGTCTTTGTATTTCAGGATGTTTAATGAAATGGAAGACAAAGGGTGGATATTCACTTTTTTGAGTCAGTCATCTTAAATCCAGACATTGAGCACACAGGATAAAAAATGAGAAGGTAGTGGTTATGATCCTGACATCTGAGCTCATTTATTTTATATATTCTCAATATTTTTGGGGAATCTTGAAGCAGTTTTAAAGGGTTACATCTGAATTTGCACTATGAATATTAGATCCATCTCTTTTCATACACACACACACATAATATATTCTGTACATTTGGCTCATCTTTAAGCACTGTGCAACTGCTCTACTGCTCCCAGGGGGATTGTAGAGGGAAACAGTCTTACTTTAATACCATGCGACGGTGATTGGTGCATGGTTAAGAGCTGCTTCTCTAACCTTTAGGCCACGACTGCCAGTCATCACATCACATTGGCTCCCTGCAGTTTATCAATTCTCTCCCAATATGTTCACTTGTGTATGTATTTTCCTTCTAAAAATCTGCCAGTCACTCCGTATTGCACTTTTCACCTGTTTTTCTCCATTTATAGCAGCAGGATATTTATAAAGTCCACAATTCTCTCTGTCTTGCATCAACTCCATTAATAATTAAAGATGTCACATTCAAACAAAGAAATTAATTATTAAAGGTTTAAGCCGTGCTTGGTGTACAGCACTTCACCCCCTCATGCCTCACATTATTGCCGATTCCGGGCTCGGGGACATCTCCGAATGAGAACCTTGTAAACGCTGCATCATGTGACCTTGTGGGTATTTGGAGGATTTAAACAGCTTAGAATGTGACACATTTTCCAGGTATTATTTGATTTAAGTCATAGCTTTTATTTTCTATGAGGTGAGAAAACATCTAATATGCAGAATATATTTGTACACTGCTCCCCTGACATTATGACTCTAAGCATAGATTTTATTATATACTATCATAAAATACTTTTACTGTTATGGGACACTATTTAGTGCATCGTATTTCAGCCCAAATCATCCGCATCTCTTGTATCATGCAGCAAGTGTAGTCAGACCTGTGAGCAACACGTTTGCCGTATATCTAAAGGGGAAATTGCATCCAAGGCGTACCACTCGACTGTATCTACATCGTCGCACAATCTACCAGCCGATCCACAATCGGTTTTCATGCTATATTCACAGTCATGCTACAAACTGATAACTGGTACCACATGTAGGATCTCATCTGATACCTCTGAAACCAACCTCAACAGTTCTACCTTTTTTTGCGGTTTTTATTGTCAGTGACTGCAACAAAATGGCGATATGACTGTCAGTTAAGGGGTGATCATGTAATTAAATTTGCGTGAGGGTGCTTAAAGTCATTAAACTCCATATTGTCCCCAATTATAGACCAACTCTCTTGGAGTTTGTTTAAGTCAATAATCTAATTATTGGTGGCAACTGCTTAGAGACCACCAGGTTTGAAAACATTGTCTACCTCATTAAGTCTATTCACACATTAAAGCTGGGTAGCGTCTTGGTGGGTAAGTGGAAGTGTAACAGTTAAAGGAGCACACTTATAATCAGAGGGTCATCACTGGTTCCAATCCAACCTGGATCATCACTGTTGGATGTAGAGCAAGTCCCCCAACCCTAATTGCTTGTGTTCTACTTCACTTTGGATAAAAATATCCACTAAATTAAATTGTAATCTTGGCTGCCAATTGTTGGTTTATGTCAGATCAACAAAACTATTTGAGTCGCATATTTCTTTATGCAGTCTATATATGTATAAACTAAAGTGTGCAAACTGTGAGTAATACGTATATGGTACTTCCAAGTTTGTTTCTCCTGGAAAAATCTGAGGTGCAGCTCAACCTATACCAGGGGTCACCAACACATAAACTCATTCACTGTCAGCACTTTTCAGCCAACCCCATATTGCCAGGCGTTATAGATGATTTTCACTGATTTTTTTAAGACCCACAGAATATTTTGTACTATGACAATTTGAATTCTGAAAGATTAGACTCTAGTTTCATCAGAAAAAGACTGTTTTGTTTCTAGCTTGTTTTGTTCTTCTGTAATCAGCAGTTGAATAGAGGCAAGTTTCACACAAATTGCCAGTTTGTGACAAAAAGCTGAGAAAAATGTATTTTTCTGAAAAAACCTATTTGTGACTTTGAAGCAATTTCTTTTTTTTTTTTTTTTGCTTTAGGGACACCTCAACATTGGTTTCCTACTATAAAACTACAAAAACAACACTGAGACCGAGCTTTTGATGGCAAAATTATTATTATTTTGCTATCTAGGTCAGAGTTGAATGGATTTCTTACTGTATTTTGGTCGTCCTCCAAGTCTCTCCCCCCGTCATTCTCCACACACTCAACTTCCTCCTCATCGTGGACATGCCGAGTGTCAGCGCTTGCCCCGTTTTTTGATCTTTTTTTCTCACCATTGCGACACTCTCAATATTCCACTTAGTTCCACACGTGCTCAGGTCGAGTGTGAGCTTGTGGGAACTTCAGCATCAACTCTTTTAGCTCCATTTTCTGTCTCGTAAACTCCTTTCCTCTCCCTCTGAGCTCTGCCCATCACGTGTGATCTCTCATCCAAAGGTGCTCTGCTGCCACCTACATGTCACCAGTTAGTCACTGCATCATGGTACAAGCTCGATAATCACCGGAGAGCTTACAGTTACACTGTCTCCTAGCAACCCCAGCCGAAAAACACAATTAACGTCTTTAGACATCTTTGGCAGTCAATGAGTTAATGATACAAGAAATATTGCTTAAATTAGGATAAATTAAGTGTTTCATGTTGAAACTTAAACATTTCCTACCTTTTTAAGTTAGTGCTAGCCTTCCTTATTGTCTAACCCTTTAATGAAAGTCAAACTGTGAAAGTGTAGTATTTAAGAAGTTCTTTTCTAACTGGTAGCCCTTTGGACTATGCTGTACCTATGAAGTAGCTCTCAGTTTCAGAAAGGTTGGTGAACCCTGGCCTATACAGTCTTTTGTTATCTTACATGATCTGATTTATGATTAGTGTAGCAGGTTAGTGTAGTTTTAGACTATTGTGTTATTTATAATTCAAAAGTAAGTGGAGATAGTGTATAATAGATGGGTCTTGGTTGATGTTAAACATGTTCTGGCTAAATAATTTATTATGTTGTGAAAACTCAATATATAGCAAAATGTTTTTAGTAGGAAAGTAACAAACAAAAGCATGATTACTTGGAAACTTTTAATGTGAACGGATGTGGTTCTGAAACCTAACAGAATAAAATTGTCTCTGATAGAAAAGCTTTGTAAATTGGTAGCCTCTGTTTTTTACAACAGATTGGATGTTGGAGTATTGTTTGTTGTTGCACTCAATATTTATATTTGCCTACATGGCTTTTTTGGATTGCCAATAAAAAAGAAGTGCTTTTAAAGTTTCAACACAACTGTTGGACAAACCTGCGAGAGAGACCGAGCCATCGTGGTTAGGGAGGGGATTCTGTAATGCAATTTGTATGGCACACAGCACTGGGGGACCAGATGGGAGCTGGGCTAGCTTACCTGAAGCGGCTTTCCCTATTTATTTTAGTACTCAAGGCCATGTCAGAAAAAAGCAGAGCGAAACATGTAAGCCCTGGCAAATTATCCTAGCTTTCATGTGGGCAACGTTCTATCAGATTCTCCCAATCTGCAAAGTGTAATGGAAGCTGAGCTAAAGCGCTGGAAGCCTTCACCTCTGACATGTTCTCATTCGCAGCAGGACAAGGTGTGTGCAGGAGATAAAGGAGCCGGTCCCAGTCACTCTCAGCACCAAGACAGTGGCACCTCCAACATTCTGCTTGTGCCAGTCATCAGGGTCAGGATATTGGATGGAGAGTAATTACAACAGGGCACTTTGGTAAGGGCGCGGCAGTAAATCACATAGCTGCCTCTGTTTGTGTGTGAGTGTGCACTTGTGTGTGTGTGCGTGAACTATTAGGGAAAGGTTATGCAAACTAATTACAGAAAGACAGTGTAAATAGAAAAATCCATTGCTTTGAATTAATGTCTATTTGACGTAATCTCTTGTGACTTTTCCGAGACAGCTTCTAACCAGGAACTCTTGTTTTAATGTTTGGCATGTGCTGCCTTTGCTTAATGACACGAGAAAAAAAAAAGCTCTCCTGAAGCTCTGTGAAACAATTCATTATCACTCCCTAAACCTGTGAACGCCAGTGCAACGAAGAACACAACCTGAGCACAACGCAGCCTGCGCTCTGCATTGTTGTAAGCACTTGCTGTTGTGCTACTGACAAATAGACTTGTGAAAACAAAGTGTGTGCATCACGTTTCATTTTGCTCGCCTGCACCAAGGAGAAAAAAGATACACGAACTGACACTTGCTGTGAAGAAAGTGAGAAGAGCCTTCAATGATGAGGATTCTTTTCTGAACTCTGAGTAGTCGTGGAGTTTATGGATTGTGAAAAGATTTTCATTTCCGCTATGATACCAATATTGCAGCCTTGCGTATCGGCCGATACTGATATTGATCCGATATCAGCATGAATCATACATACTTTAAAAAAAAAAATAATAATAATAATTTTTATTTATATATTTGTTTATTTTTTTCTCTCGCTCTCTTTTCTTTAATAAAGAAACAATAATGACTTATTTTGTAGTGTGGAATGTTAGAAAAGGCTTGAGCAAGTGATGTTACTCAAACAGAGGACAATAGTCAGCAACAGTAGGTATGAGGAAAACCTGACCTATTTATTATTAACCAATTGGTTACATAATTTTTAACCTTCAACATAATATCTACAGTATTCTACAAACAAATAAAATTAATTAAAAAATAAATAAATAAATACGAAATCAGAAAATCCAGAAATTTGAATCTGATATTCATTTTCAGGCTCGTATCGGACTGATATCAATATCGGATCGGGACACCCCTAGTCATGAGTTCTGTTGGTGTCCAGATGAGATTCTGTATCTGATTTAGGTGAAGTGGAGCTTTTCAATGAATTCACTGAAAAAACGCTGCCTGTTTTTAATATCCTCTTATGAGCTTTTATGAGTAATGCATATTTTAGCCTTTGTTTAAAAATTCAGGTTATCAGAAAACGGAGATTACATTACCAGTAAAAAGCAAACCTCAAGTTTGTATTTCAGCATAGATTTTTGCACCATGCACTGCATTTTAAAAACACTACTCAAAAAAATAAAGGGAACACTAAAATAATACATCCTAGATATCAATTAATGAAATGTTCTAGTTGAAAATATTTATTAATCACAGAGTGGAATGTGTTGAGAACATAAAAATGATCAATGTAAAATTAAATTATTATCCCATGGGGGTCTGGATTTGGAATCCTATTGAAAATAAAAGTGGAAACACACAAATGCAGGCTGATCAAACTTCAGTGGAAATTCCTCAAGACAAGTGAAAATGAGGCTCAGTAGTGTGTGTGGCCTCCTCGTGCCTGTATGCCCTCCCTAGCCTGGGCATGCTCCTGATGAGATGGTGAAGTGTGTCCTGAGGGATCTCCTCCCAGTCCTGGATTAAAGCATCAGTCAGCATCTGGACAGTCTGTGGTGCAATGGAACGAGACATGATGTCCCAGATGTGCTCAATTAGATTCAGGTCTGGGGAACGGGCAGGCCAGTCTATAGCATCAATGCCTTCATGATGCAGGAACTGCTGACACACTTACGCCACTTGAGGCCTGGCATTGTCATGCATCAAAAGAAACCCAAGGGCCCACTGCACCAGCATATGGTCTCACAATGGATCTGAGGCCAGCACATGGAGGGCTGTGCGTTCTTCCAAAGAAATGCCTCCCCAAACCATTACTGACCCACCGCCAAACCGATCATGCTGGATGATGTTGCAGGCAGCATAACGGTCTCCACGCCATCTTCAGACTCTCAGTGTGACCCTGCTCTCATCCCTGAAGAGCACAGGGCGCCAATGGTGAACTTGCTACAGCTTGCATTGATGTACCATCTTAGATGAGCAGCACCACCTGAGTGGCTTCAGCGGGTTCTATAGACACTGCCTCATGGTACCTCCAGGGGTGGGACACTGGCAAAAGCAAATGTGACCAAAACATCAGCCAGAGAGGATGAGAGCAGATAAATGGTCTGTGGACACCACCTGCAGAACCACTCCTTTCTCGGGGTTGTCTTGTTAATTTTTTCTCTCATTTCCACCTGTTGCCTGTTCCATTTGCTCAACAGCACGTAAAATGGATTCACAATCAGTGTTGCTACCTAACTGGACAGGCTGATTTCACAGAAGTGTGATTGACAGAGTTAGATTGTGTTGTTTTGGTGTTCCCCTTGTTTTTCTGAGCATTGTATAAGCATAAAGAGCAAAACCACATTCATTAGGAGCTTTTTTGCTTGAAGAGAATGATGTCTGGAGCATCACCTGCCCAAACCTTAATCCTCCCCACCCTTGAGCAAAGATTTTGACCTGTGCTTCACTGTAGTTGTAATTACTAAGGCTATGTTCAGATAAGCAGGTTTCAATATTTTTGGAGAAATCCAAACATTTTTGTGTGTTCTAAAAAGATCTGAGGCACTCAGAGAGACTGTAGTTAAAAAGCCTTTATTCCATGAGGGCTATTTAATCATAAAAACCATGCCAACATGTTTCAGCCTAACAGGCCTTCATCAGGGCAGTAACAAAATGGCTTCCTTTAAAGATTACACAAGAGCAGTTCATTCAGTGATGTTTAAGAACATGAAAAATGCATTATACAGGATTGATACATATAGATTTTGTAAACATGTATTGAAAAGCTACAAAAAAGGAGAGAATTCCAGTTCACCATTTAGACCTGGAAATTATATATATATATATATATATATATATCCAAAAAGACTCTCTTTGGAGGGGCGATTTTAATTTATCTCCTCCTCTGATTGAGTTTGTATTTGCTCTATTTTTGTGTGTTCGTTCATATTATACATTAAGTATGACTTCTAGTAGTTTAGAGTATGAGCTATATGAACTAAATGCAAAACTGAAGTGACTTGCATGCTCAAAAGAAGTCATGAGGTAATACGTGATCATGTAAGCACGTACTGTGTTTATGAAAATAAATATGGACGCATCCCGTCTGGGTGTGTGTGAGGCATTGATAAAGTTCCTGTACAACCAGTGTCAGCATCATAAGAACTCATTTTATTAAAAACAGCCATGGCAATTATTATTCTTCCCCCGCTGCTCTTCCTGCAACGCAGAACTGTGACATTTATCATATCTCAATGATGTAAATGTCGGATAAATGCAAACCGTTCAGACAACAGTGACATTGCTAAATATCAGATACATATCGGATTTATATATATATATATATACATATATATATATATATATATGAAATATTATAGTTTTCTATATCACCAAAATAAAAGATTTGATACATCTTGAATCTCGATATATCGCCCAGCCTAAATAAAAACATAAATGTGTATATGAAGCACATGTGTTTATTTAATATACTTACAGTTCATAGACAAGTCAACACATTGCATATTTACTGTTAATTTTACGTTGCTGTCTTTAAGTTAGACATTAACAGTTTAATTTCATTATATATTTTCTTTTAATTTCTCATGCTCACTCATGTGGTTCTCTGGTATTCACTAATGACTTATTAGACACATTTGTTGCAGACTTTACATCCTTTGACACTTTTTTTAAAGCAGTGTGTATTTGTGGCACTTGTGATTGGCTGATTTTTCATGATGACCACGTGGTTCCTTCTGCTGTGGGAGACGTTAAAATCTCATTTATTAATCTAACAGAACGTGTAACTGTGTCACATCCTGCTGGTCTTTATGAAGATAAACTCTCTGTCACATTTTACAATGTATTTACACGAGTTCTATGTTTTTTTCGCTGGAACGTCTTCATTCATCATCTCTTTTCTGAGTTGTTTCTAGGTTTGTTGCCGCTGTCTGCACTAATCTCGCGAAAACTGCCACTCAGGCCATTTCAGGTGGAAGTTCTCACGAGGCTAATGACGGCGTTCAGTTTAGTAAGGCATCTTTTAATTATTATTACATTAAAATACGGGATATTGACGGGAAAACACTAATACGGGAAGATGGCGGGAAAGAGGGGTAAAATACGGGAGTTTCCCGGCCAAAACGGGATACTTGACAGGTACAGTATGTTTAGGACCACATATAAAAGTGGCCTTGTTCGGATTTGAAAATATCAGATTTGTGCAGTTATATGTTTTCTATTAAACTCTACTAAATCAGTGTTGCAGCTTCCAATTTGTATTCCGGCCCTGTCATTTAGTAGTGTGCTGTTTAAAATTGAGTGAAACTTGACAACACACAGCGGCTATGCACACATTTATTAGCATTGCCATTTCAGTCAATTCCCTTTTACACATCCAAGTGCAATGTGTACATTTGTTTTTTTTTGCCAGGATATATAATATATGCATATAAACACAAGGTATTTGGCTGTGTACAAGAAGTTGAATTTTCATTTATATTTAAACTTACAAGGGAATTGCAGAGGAATCATTTTTGTTTAGGTTTGTCCTTTGGCTGGCAAAGCATGAAAGCTGCACAGCAGGAAGCTGCAGGTTTAATAAACCCATGGGTGCTTCAATGAGGGACAAATAGACTGTTTTTTGAAGATGTGGGACTTAGTTTTCCGCTTCATCAGCTGCTTATTGCAAACATTCTGAGACCAAGCTTTGCTCTGGCACAGAATAAGAAGATGTTATCTGTAATAAGGTTGTCAACTTAATCCCAACAGGGAACCTGGTGTCACGTGAACTGACAATAAAAAAAAGAATATTAATAAAAAAAATGAATTTTCATGTTTAATAATGTATGTATAGGGTAAGCAATATTCAGTCTTTGATTTGAATGCTGTCACAAGCACAGAGAGGATTGAGTCACGAGCCACAGAACACAATTCATTGTTAAACTCAGGCAGCAGGATTTACCTGAAACAGTCCAGACTGTGAAGACTAAATGGCAGGCATCAGGTGTCTCTTAGAAAGAGCAGCTGAGAAACTAGAGCTTCCCTGAATGTGACCTGATGTAAGGATATGGGCTGAATACACTGGCAGAAATCACACTGTGAGTTTGTCGAGAGGACACGAGACTGAATGACAAACACTTACTTCCAACACCTGACTTATGCAGGAAGAAATCAATGAATAGAGAATAGGTGAGGTTTAGAGATGGGTGTGGTCAGTATCAGAGGAAGTGCCTGACCTTTTAACAAATATAACAGAAGACCCTTTCCACATAGACAGTATGTGTGTAACAAAAGCCCTGTTTATGTGTAGAATAAAGGTCTTTCTATTAAAGAGTTTGGGAATAATAAAATAATGTTAGCAACATTATTAGAATCCGTCATGTAAAATTAGAAGTAGCATTTCTAAACATCTTGTTGGCCCTTCACTTTTATTCCCATTCTTCAGTCCTCCACTGTTTACCCTTCCACCAGGCTGTCAAACCTCCACCTCTGTCTCCTTGGAGTGGCATTGGACTGAACAGCATGATTGGAGCACTACCTGCCCGGCTGTTTGTCAGCCATGAATAATCTGTAACGACATTCAGAGCATCAGCGGGGGCCTTGCAGCATGCATTCATTGGGTAAAATGGACAGCTCAATCAAAAGAAGCTCTTAAAAAGCTGGTCATAACCGGAGGCACAGCCTTGACCTAGAACACTGTCCTACTGACTGCAGTCACAACCCTACCAGCATCCCCGAATAGAAAGGCCTCGTGTGTTCGATGTCAACTCAGCACTGCGGTTTTTTTTAGCCTGAACCCCCTCCCTCTTCTGCTACCATCTCCCTCGCAGTTTAATAGAGCCATGCTTCACCTAGAAGGCCACGTTATCCTTGTTAGGAGACAGATGCTTATGGCACCACCTGCCAATCTCAGCTATTCAAGTCAGCCATCCTCGGCCACCCATCATAGATCTGCTTTACATGATAATAGAAGTCTGAAGAGTTGATGATAAGGCAGTTGTGTCCTTGGCCCTGTGATCTGGGCTTGCTTTCAATTGTCATCAAATGGAAGTATTGCCTGGCTTGGGTTTTACTTGAAATTTTGGAGAAATTCGGTCCTGGGTGTTTATCTCCAAAGTAGTTTCCTTGACGACACAGCTCAATGTCCTGGTTTCATTTATGTTGAAGTGTTTGATTGTTTTGTGGAGGCTCATATTATTGGACCACTTGAAAGGAAGCTTTAGACACTCTTGAGCCGGGTGATGACACTGAAACACATGAGGAAAGAAACCACTTTCGAGTTTGCTTTTCACTGGTTTTCAGATGTGTTCATCTTTGGTGCCCCCTTTCAACCTTTGTATACTGTCCCTTTAAACAATGTTTTGGCCCAATGTAGAGTCACCCAATCCTAATCCTTTTAAACCCACTATTGAAACCGGGACACACACACACTATGGGTATCTCGCCTAATTGAATTTCTTTCGTCACAATGAACACACACACTCAGGACCAGCAAGTTCCAGTCTTTGCCTTTGATAAGCAAATGACCTCTATGGAATTGAGGTCAGATCCTGCGAAAACAAGGGTGAAGAAAAGAAAAATAAAGTCTGGCTTCCAGACAAACCCAATATCGACTCACTCAGGATTGAGTCCAGCAACGTGTGTGTCAAGACCCATTGGTTCAGAAGAGGAGTCATCCTACACGCACACACATACAATACACACACACACACACACAGTGGGTTGTCTGTGCTCTCACAGTGTGACCGCTTCTCTTTTTTTCTTGTTTATCGTTTTGCACACTTAAATGGATGATGTGTAAATCTTATTGGTTGCGTGTTAGAAAGCAATTCAATACAATACAATTGTGTTCTCCATAGTTTGTGTTCGTGTATTTGTGAGTGTGAGTCTTTGAATTAATGAATGCCTTTTATTGTACTAATCCGCCCGAAGTCTTTGCAACAGGCCAAGTCTTACAAAAGTAAGGTGACTTTATTTATGACCTCGGCCACTCTGCTCCTCCCTCAGTCTTTTTTATTCATCCCGTTTCATGGCTAATCCGAGTTGTCTTCAGGCAGAATGTTGTAATTTCTTTGGTGTTTCTGAGCCTGTGCCTATGCTTATGGCTTGCATGACTTAACAAAAGCTTCTTTTATAAAAAAGATTATTTTTCTGCTCAACACACCAGGTAAAGACACTGGACACTTGGCTTGACACTTTGACCTGGTTACATCAGCATTAATAAATGGAAGAGGCTCTATTTCAGACATGTCAAATTCTTCTCACCAAAGAATCCAATTCATCTCCAGGGACAATTTTTTCTAAGTGATAGTTACAAGGAAGACAATAATTATTAGAACAATTAGCTTATAGTTCCAAACTTTGAAGTGATTTATATTTAGATTTTTACACGTGAAAGTGTTGCATTTCATTCACACATTCACACGTCCCCCAATACATTAACTCACAAGATTGTACTGTCTACTTTGACTAGAACAGACATTTCGTCAGCCACTAATTCAGATTAAGATGGGTACATGACATAATTTTGTATGTAATTTCAGTCTAATATTATAATAATCATACGTGATTATGTAAAGAAAATGGTCAAACTTGAATTCTTTTTTTATGAAAAAGTACTGGTAGGTGTTTTCACAAATTCTGTTTTTCTGACTGTTTAGGGCACGTAGGTTTTCTTAATATACCTCCATACTGCCCAGTCTTGAGTTACTATACCACAATAGATTGAAAGCCTCAATGTGAATGATATATAGTTACATCAAACATATATAATTTGGATATGGTCTTACAGGCTTGAAAAACAATGTCCTATTGCTGAAAATGATTGTTGTTTGTACAAAGTGTGAATAGGCACGGTCCAAAACATTTTTTGAATCTCGGAACATTTTACTGAATTTGTTCAGTTATCGAAAATTAACAACCTTACGCTTTCCCTATAAACGGCAGGAACAAAATTAAACAACAATATTTTTGGGATGTAGCTAATAATTAGCTAAATGATTATAGTTAACTCAAATATGTTAGTAATGTAAAACTGGTTAATGTGAATCTATTATAGCTACCAGAGTGTAGCTTTTGCTTTTAAATCAAAATAAAATATTTCATTATTCTATTCATTTAAAAATAAGTCATGAATTAATTTAAACATTTTAAAATGCATTCACACACAAAAACCATCAGTAGACATGATGATCATCATCAGTACATAAATTGGGGATCATTTAACATATTTTTAACTCTGCAAATACTTGTTCATGTAGATCTTGTTGGGTTTTTTTCTTTCTTATTATGGATTTTATATTTTGATAAGCACATTGAGATGATTTTGTTGTAAATTGCGCTATACAAATAAAGTTGAATTGAATTGAATTAAATCGTTTCCTGTAGATAGTTTTTACAGTGTATCTTATCCACAAGATATTTTTAAGGGCAAAGGCATATCTCTGCAAACTTAAGGGTGAGACTGTTTTTAACCATAGACAGGTCCAAGGTCAATTACCTGGAAAAAAATCCCAGCAAAAGGAGCTGCCTGTGAACTTCAAAAATTTGCTACTTGCAAATAATGTATTTGACAGAGTTTGATGAATCCATTTATATTTGTTTCTTAACATTAAATGCACTGTTTGTATGCTGACAAAATGTCTTTCACTCCCCCATCGCAGGGCCAATAAATAAAAGAGGTGAAAAATTGTTGAATGCACCCCTAAACAAAAGAATTAGACTTTTAAGAGCCCCAATGGTGCTTATTATAACACTTGCCTCCATCTTTCAAAATCCCAGGAAAAGATTGAATATTACAATAACTTGCCCCCGAAAGATGAAAAATGAGTTCATTATATTGGCGTGAGTATTTAGCTCTGTGTGAAATGTCATTTATATGTAAAATGGTATTGATGACCAAAGTAATTAGTTAGCTGTTGTGGCTTTGCCGTTGGCAACGCATTTTTATTTTCTATTTTCCAATCTCTTGTTCTGATTTCAAAGGATCACTGCTTATTGTGTTCCACCGTTGGACTAAAAAATGCACCCATCATGGCTCCAGCTGTAAACTCGTGATTCATACTGTGCCAATCACCTAATCACCCTTTATATTTTTCCCCACAATAATTTTCCTTAGGTTTGGGATATGAGCTCATTTATAAACGGGGCTGCAAATCAAACCCAAGGCTCTGGGAATTGATTCATGCTTTAATTATAGTTAGACAGAAATGTTAAGTGCAGGCCCAGTATCTCACAAGGAAAGAAAGTGTAAATTTCCACTTCCCCTTTTTAGCTCCTAACACCTTGGAGGCACCAGAGCATACAGTTATAAATCGATATTATTATAATTGAGTCAGAAATGTGTCAGCGTTCCATTTCCAGAAATGCAGTTTTCTATGAATCTCTACTGGGGGGGGTTGTGTCACTGCTTGTTTGACATGTTTTGATAACTTTTTATTATTCTCACAAAAAAGGAATACACTTTGGAAAACAGCAGTAAATAGCAGTGTCTCTAACAACTTTAAATGCTATGAAATTATGGTGGCATTCTGTTCACAAAGTGATGAGATTATTTTGCCCTACTTATTAATTGGGGAGAAATTGGACAGAGTGACTCACTGCAGCATTACTGGAAGGTGTCAGACACAGAAAGCAGGTAATTATGGAGACGTGAAGAGATAAGAAAACTGAATGCAATTACTCCGGCAAGCTGAGCTTCAAATTGCTCTTCTTAGGATTTCTCACCTCGGGTTGCTATTGTTCATGCTTTGCATCTCCATGCAGATCTTTATTCCTTTCCCCTTCCAGCTCAAAGAAGAGGAAAGGTTTGCATTAATCAAACAAATTCTTACCGTAAGTGGAGCCATTGCAAGTGCTGAACACTGCCTAATGGCAGATTTCAAATGTATGTATTCAAACGCTATTCTCCAGACTGACTACTGTGTGTGTGAACTGTGCTGTGCTCTGTTTAAATCAAGGCCATTGCATGCAGCCATTGTTTTTCACAATCTGAGGCTTAAAGGGTTTCTCAGAATGTAGTTCCATTTACCGTTCAGGTTCCAAGGTACCTGTTTCATTTTGATAATCTCAGTTTTTTCCCTCGCATCCACGCTGCTGCTGCTGCAGTCACCATTTCGTTCATTTTATGGCATCAACAACAACACGATAGAAGAACGGAAAACAAATATATGGATTGGCTTTAATAAATAATTTATGTCCCAGTGCCTTTACAGAATAAACCGATGTAAACAGTTGCTTACCTGCAGCATTGATTCAATCTCATTTACAATGAATGCTTTGGGTGATTTGGAAGGCCCAGTGTATTTAAAGGTGCAGCACTGTTGTACATAGGAAAGAATAAACACTATTGATTGTTACCCACCACCATCGGTATTAATAAATTATCTGAAGTTATAGTTAAAATAGTCTTCAGAAAAGACCCCCATCCTTTGACACGTGCGAAATAGGTTGATTCTTCTGTTTCCGGGGTATGTTGTGTCTACGTACATCCTATTGTTTTTGTTTTTTTAAAGCCAAAACCAGACGCTGTCCCACTGCTAATTTAAAGGGGGAAAAATAGTTCCTTCTGCTCCATTTACTAATTCTGAGTAGTGCCCATTTTGTTACTTTAGCCATTTGTTTTAGCACTTAGGTGCTCTCTCAGCCTGTGCCACACACAAACACACACAGAGCTAATGGAAAAGTTAGTGTTTTTCAGAACAGTAGGACTAAAAGGATTCCTCGAGTTACTCGATTACCAATATTAATTACCGGGTGTATTATTGTTATTATCGGGTTTTTACTTCTTTAACGGCCTGCATTGTGTTTGATCTTTGGATTTTTAAATTTGAACTTGAATTTTATTTCAGCAATCTTCAGAAAAACAGAACAAACAACACTTTGTCTAACTAATCAGCCGAAAGGGCGTAGGTTGAAGCAAAATCTTACACACCTACCATCACCAAAAACTAAACAAGACTCTCTAGGTAATATCACAAACAAATAATTAGGAAACTGATATCACTGATTTTACAATACACGTTCTACACAAAGTTTTATAGATACAGTTTATACATGCACATCAAACATAGATACATACATATATGTAAGAAATGTGTAGTGTTGCTTCTTTCAGGTCAGCTCCGAGTTGCTGAAAGTAGTTTTTAAACCACATTCAGGACGTGGTCCCTTGAAGAAAATTAGCTTGGAGGAGTCACATAAAAGCTGTGTAAATAGCTCCGTGAGTGCAGCTCAGCGACTGAGTTAGTTAGAGAAGAGAAATACATGCAGTGTTTCCTTTAATGTCTCTCAGTGCTTCCAACACTCAGAACTGATTTAGTTTTACAGAGGACAGATGGACATCTGCACTGAGCATCCAACAAGTCGCCGCTAACACAGAGGAAACAGCACAGCAACGTGTCCGTGCAGACTTGCACTGGGAGGGAGGGGGGGAGCAGAGCGCACTTCTGTGCTTTGAGCGCTTAATAATAATTATTGTGTATGTACTGCTGATATGATTCTGACTTAGCAAATAAAAAAAACCTTTGGATGTGCTGTGTGTGGGAGCACACAGATATACTGTATGACACAGACACGGCACCGCAAGGGATAACATGTGCACTACAGACATGTGTTCTACAATCTCTATGATTTGGCAGATCGTCGTCATGGTTTAATCCTTGCCGATCTAATATCGTCAGACCACACACCCTTATGATGATTATTTATGTTTATTAATTTAATACTAAACCCATCAGTAGCAGCAGAGAATAATGCTGCCAAATCTATTATTACGCTTATATAGAAGAAACTCTTTGTCTCATAACTCAAAGCAACATAGAAACATACACAGATCATGTTTTCTGCTCTTATTGAAGCAGGGCGGAGCCTGCTGAGGAATTCTTGCACACAGCACAGGATTTAGTTGCAGCTCATAGTGATGCCTTAGGGCTGGGTTCACTGGCTGTATAGTGTATATATTTATTGTGATCACACATTGCAAAATCTGCCACATTTCAACCCTGATACACAAGGCTCTGCTACTGACCCCTGCTAGTGCTCCAAGCACTGGAGCCACTTATTGTGCACTTCACATCACTATCACAAAGCTTGCACTCACACAGGCTGCATCAAAGCAATGTAAATTTCCCCTAATTTAACATTAGTAAAACCCTTTTTATTTCTATTTCTGACGTGTTATGTGCCTCTTTTTGCAACAACGTGAGAATGGAACATTACCGCAGCTTGTTCTCAGCTGTACCTTGTTGATTTGCCAGAAAAAAGAAGTCTACTTGGGTGTGATGGATGTATGTGGGTGCTTTCCGAATAAACAATATTACGTTATGCACGCAGTCGTCACAACTATAGTACGACGTACTTAGATTTGTGGATTCATTCAAACACAACTCACATGCCAGTGATGACAGAGAAGCCTTGCAAAGATGCAGTGTCTTTCCCAAACGACATTTAGACAGAGATTGGCATCATTAACAGTTGAACTCCCAAGCTCCTGATTGGAAGATATTAACTATAGTGTGAATTTTTAGAAATAAAAGTGAAGAATTAAATATTACTTTAGAGCAGGGGTCACCAACCTTTCTGAAACTGTGAGCTAGTTCATAGGTACTGTATAGTCCGAAGGGCTACCAGTTAAAAAAAATACTTCTTAAATACTACATTTTCAAGGTTTCACTATGATTAGAGGGTCAATAGGTTAGAAGTAACATAAGAAGGTAGGAAATGGTTTCAACAAGGCACTTCGTTTCTCCTAATTTGTACAATTGTTTAATTTTCATTAAATCCACCTTCCTTTTTTTAAGATTATATCTTATATATATAATATACCACTGAACATACACCAGATCGGCAACACTTAGAAACATTTCTCACATTGTTTCAGCAAAAATAACAATTTAAAGATGGTAAATTTAATACTAAAATGTATTATTATTTAGCTACTAACTACATCACTCATATGTATGTATCTTTGTGAGTTTGAATACTGGAAAGTAAATCAGATTTCAGATGGAGCTCATTGGTGACTAGAGAGCCTGAAGGCACCTCACATGGTCCATGAGGGCTACCTGGGGCCCACGGGCACCGTGTTGGTGACCCCTGCTTTAGAGTATGTACTGTATTTCAACTGTCAATCTCTAAAAAGTTTGGAGAGAGGATCAGATAAAATGCAGCTGTTAGCAAACCACCTATTACACTACCAGAGTTTAAGTGTCTTTTTAGAGGCTTGGTGAGGGTTTGTTCCAACTTTTTTATCAGGTTGGTCTTCACGTCCTGCTGAAAATGCAATAAAATTGGTTTAGCTCTGCAGCATCACTCAAACCTGCACTGTTGAAGAATTGCTCATTAAAATTGTGAACTCTTTGTCCTCCCCTAAAATTATTTATGGACAAGCATGTTGTACAAAGTGATGTGTTACTTGCGGCTTTGCTTGGCTTTTTCTTTTCCAAACTTTTTCTGTTGCCCCCCTTTGATTTTTCGTAACAAGCACCTTTTTTATATACTTGTGGTTTTCTACTAGTTTCCTTTATCAGCCTCTTTGGATGGTTATTTCTCAGCGTCCTTGTTCACCATTTTAACTGTGGCTCCTGTGTTTCCTTCACAGCTCTGCCAGTCATGCAGGTGATGATTGACATCACCAGACAGCAGGTGGAGAAGATCTTTGGTCTCGATGAGTACTGGTGTCAGTGTGTCGCCTGGAGCACCACCGGCACCCAGAAGAGCCAGAAAGCCTACATCAGGATTGCATGTGAGTGCGCTGTAAAACTTTAATAAAGTGCTTACAAATTCTGCCTAACAAGGTGAATACATATTGCAATGTCACAAAGTAATCACAAAATATTCCCAAGATTGTTTTTGTTTTTTTTCTCCCCTTTGGGTGTTTCAAGTTTCAATTATCACTGAGCCCAGCGACTGCTGTGATCTGTTGTGCCACTGTATATTGCAGTGATTATAATTAAGGCAAGTCATCTTCCTGTGATTCTGCAGACAATATCAAACCACTGCAGGGAGAACACAGAGAGGAAGACTATAGATTTGAGTATTCATGAGCACATTTTTCTCCAGATACAGTATGTCAGCGACGATCCCTATGAAAGTAACCGGAACAAAAACTGTTTTGAATTTTATTGCTGTGCAGCAATCATAAATCTGTCAGGGGATCGTAGACACATCTCGCACAGCAGCCTCAAATGCTTTGGGGGGAAGAGTGCATTTCTTACATTTGAGTATTTTTAAAAAATTCTGCCTTTTAATTTCCACATAAATATGTTTTATCAGAGACGAAGGCCAATGCAACACCATCACCAAACTACTCAACGTTTTGCGAACACACATTCATAATCCTTCTTTGTTTCAGAGCTTAACCAAGTCAGATAGATGATAGGGACTCAGGCGTGTCTGAAAAACGGCACAAAGCAACATGATTCCCTGGCACTGCCATATACAATTGCATGTATTTGAGCTTTCCAAGAGTATTATATCATAAGTCTCCTCCAGTCCCATTGTATCGGCTCTAATTAAATTGAATGTCGTGAAGGTCCCTCTCTGCTTGCCTTAACGTTTTCCTCAGTTAGATCGGTAAAGACAGGCACAACATCTGTTTAAAGGGATTCACTGGAAGCTCACAGCTGCACCAATGCAATGACACATTGCTTTGCTGCAAAAAAAAATAGAGTGAACACCTCAAACTTGCATTGACTCTTGAGCCAACAATGACCTGCCTGTCTCACCTGATACGAAAAGGCTGCATTTGTTTTTGAAATAAGATTTACCTGTGTAAATCACAACTGCGGCTAGCATACAAACGTATAGGATGACTTCATGTAACAGTACGAGTATTCAATGAGATATAATGCGAAGCCCCGTGCAGTCAGCCGAGCTTGCAGGAGCACTTGTCCAGGCGCCTCGGGGCTTTGCTTTCGTGTGGCTGCTCCAAGCCGTCACACAGATGGAGGCTGGAGGCTGGCACTTTTCCGAAGAGAGGGGGAGTGAGAGGTAATGCAATTGCTTTTGCTTGATGCCGAGCCCCTCTGGCAGCAGACAAGCATCTCTGAACCAGCCAGGCAGGCTGTAATAAGCAGCATGGTTGGTGCCACCAATCCCACTGTGGCTTAGGGGCCAACTAGAGTGCAACATGCTCAGCAAGGCCATGGGTGGACTTTTCACGAGTGGAAAATTTGGATGAAACACCAAGTAAATGTTTGGCAGATGGAAGAATGTCGTTCAAATTGTTCCTGAATGTGTTTGTCTGCATTTTCTCTCCCTTGCAAGACCTGAGAAAGAACTTTGAGGAGGAGCCCCAGGGAAAAGAAGTGGCCTTGGACCAGGAGGTGTTACTGCGCTGCCATCCCCCCGAAGGAGTGCCACAAGCCGAGGTGAGAAAGGAATAGAGGAGATATTTATAGGATCACATCCAACATTCATTAACCTCTTCAGCACCAGGAGGACAAAAAATCCAAACTGAGCTTAGGATCTGTTCTTTGGCTTCTTTCCACAACCCACCGGGGAGCACATAACCCTACACGGATGAATTACACCTCTAATTACTACCCAATATTGATTTATTATCTCTCCGACATTGCTGAGAAGCGGTACATCACATCGTTCCGTCAAATCACTCAAGGCAGACTTGGAGGCTTCAGCTCCCCGTTTGGCATCTCTAAAGAGCAATTTATAATTAATGGATCTATTTTCCTCTCTCTATTCTTTTTTTAATATTGGATATCTTCCTGCTGTTTCTCCATGCTCTGTATCGCTTCCAAACTTTTGTTCTGGCTAGACTTTCTCTGCGTCCTCCTTGTCTCTCTGTGTTGTGTTTATGTGTATGTTTAGAGAGCTAAACCGGGACCAGCTGTTTCACCTTGTGCACTGCATCCACCATCCTGTGATAGGCAGTAACTGCTCTAATAACACCACAAGAGGAGGTTAGGCCAGTCACCCTAGAGACCAGACACAGCAGGCTAGCCAATCACGGCTTAACAGTGCAGGCACAGTTTGCAGAAAACAGGACAGAAGGTGCCAACTGCAGAAGAACAACAGAGCAAAAGTCACTGCAGGATAAAGCAGGAGTTTCAGACAAGAGGGGGAAAGAGAATTGATATGCGGTTTTGCAACTAGTAGTAATACCAACAAGAAGCTACACCATAGATTCTCTAGAGATGTCCTTATGGTAAAGGAAATGAAAGAAGAAAAAAAAACACGCATCGCAGTCCAAGAGCACATTAAAATAATAAGCATACATTTTTTGGCTTCTGCAAGAGGGCAAAAAAAACTACACAAGGTATGATCATTTTTTCATACACAGGCTTATCCAGCAGCTACCAAATAAAAGATCCAACCTTGACAAGAATAAAATAAATATCAAATCAGTGGGATGTAGGAATAAATATAAAATGTTCACAGTGCCAAACTCAGTTGAATTTCTTCTTCTTTTTGTCTGTGTGATTGCATCAGGTAGAAGGTTCTTAACTTCCATGGGGAAATTTCTCATCCACCTTTACGTCTGGCTGATCCTGGAGCTGCAAGAAAAAGTCACTGGTTTCTATTGAATTACAGCAAATTTAATACCCGCTGAAATATATTTTCAGGTGGAGTGGCAGAGAAACGAAGATGTGATCGACCCATCAAGTGACCCCAATTTTTTCATCACGGCTGACTATAATCTCGTCATCAGAAATGCCCGGCTGGCGGACACGGGGAACTACACGTGTGTAGCTAAAAACATTGTGGCACGCCGTAAAAGCGCCTCGGCCCAGGTCCTGGTTTATGGTAGGTGAAAGCTTCTTTCAACACATGTCAAAGCACAGCACACAAAGGATAATAGCAACTCTGGGGATTGACTGAGGACCACATAAAACCGCACAACCTACTCATTTCATACTTCTGTTATTGCATATTTCCACAAAAACCAGTGTATGGCTGGATACATAAATGTTACCTGAGTGCAAACCTTGTGTCAGATAGTCTTTGATTTAAAGCATGGCTTAAAAGCCAATATTTTACCCTGTTAGTCATATAGAATATGACTTATTGTGATGACTTGGGTACACCTGGGCTTTTTTCAAATTACACAATAATAAAATACACTCATGAACAAATAGTGTCATTTCTGTACAATAATGATAACAACTTAAAATACTGACAGCTATTCTGGCAGCCTTTGATGTTGGAGCCACCATTTCCTGAATTAAGAGCAAACTGTAAATAATGACTTGGCTTGATAAGCAGACTGACCTATATTAAAATGCAGGGAAACGGCACATTTTCTATCACAGGGGGTTACATGAGTACTGGCACTAGAAGGGTTGTGCATACATTACAGCCTGGCTTAATTCTTTGCTACATGCAAGCTGAAGATGGAGATCACTTGGGAATGATTCATGAAAACAGCTTAGTGGGAACACAGTGTATTAGCTGTGACACAGAGTCTGGCGTTTGTAGGTTTAGCCAGAGACATTACTGTGATTTGTTGTAAAAGGTAGTGCATTGATTCTTCTTTATTGTCCATAACACTAAAGAAAATACAGCGTTTATGATCATTTGCTTACATTAGTTCAGTACATGGAGATTTACGAATGAGTATCCCTTAGAAACGAGGTGGCTATCTTTTGTTGTGGGAAACTTGCACTAATCATTTATGCACTAAAACCTTTGAAGGCAAAAAAAAAAAATGATCCGTATTCACAACAGGACCTAGAATAGGTTGTTTGACTGTTAGGCAAAGGTCAGCCCAAGGCCACAGAAACCTGACCCGCATGCTTTCAATGACTCATTTCCACAGTTGTCAGTATGTGCTTTGCATGAGAATCCTAATCACAAAGGAGTAAATCTTAAATTAAAACATGAGAAAACCCCCAGAGTTGAAAGAGTTAAACCTGGATTAAACATGTTTTACATACTCCAAAGTACAGTGACACCGCATTGTGTAATAGTGCATGAATAAATACTCTTTTTCCTCTTTTAGTAGCAGCTGCCACATTAAAAAAATCAGTAAATATAAAAAAAAACCTTTAGTTAATTTCTTCTGTTGAATTAGCATGAATTGTATTATTTTGAGTTTTGACTAAAATTGACTCTACTGTTCTACAATTGATTAGCATGTATTTATTTATTTATTTGTGTACTGTTGCTCTGTAACACAATCATCCTGCAGATGTGTC
Source organism: Gouania willdenowi (assembly GCF_900634775.1). Taxonomy (NCBI): domain Eukaryota; kingdom Metazoa; phylum Chordata; class Actinopteri; order Blenniiformes; family Gobiesocidae; genus Gouania; species Gouania willdenowi. The sequence goes on from NC_041053.1 coordinate 22,159,123, forward strand.
ATGATAAATTTTGAGGTGACATTGTTAGGGTGTCCATAAACCTTCTTCCACTGACAACCTGCAGATAAATGAGAGCCTTTAGTCAGATGTATGTCATTGCAGAGGATATGCAAAGAGTTTATGTGCCATTAGGATTTTAAAAATATATTATAATACTATACAATAATATGATTATGATACAACTAGAAAACAATATTTTTAATGTTTTTTTAGTAAATAGGTAGTGGGATCCTCCACTGTTTTTACAAACGTGGCCTAACATCTATAAAATGTACTTATTAGAAGATCTATGTCTAACAAAGTGCATTATTTTGCACCACATTCACTTTTAAAAATGGGACTATTTTACCGTTTTAAAATCTGTATTTCGCCATCTAGAAATCCCGTGACTGAAAATGTCACACTCATTTTCCTGTAAACATCCCATTGTTTTCTATTGGAGTGAAGCAACGACATCTTTAACTTTTCCTGATTATTTAGAGCAACCAAAAGCAGCACAATTTGACATTTTGACCAAAAAAGCTGAGTAATGATCTAAATAGCTGCTGAAAAACTACTAAAAAGCAGGCTGAACGCTTCACTCCAATTGAAAACAATGGGATGCTTACAGCCAAATGGGTGTGTGTGATGTTATCAATCACGTGATTTGAAGATGCCAGAATACAGGTTTAAAAAGGTAAAGTAGTCCCATTTTTAAAAGGTAACGAAACAAATGTGGTGCAAAATAATATGTTTTGTGAGATTAATCACGAGGCAGTTAAAAATCGATTCAAAGGTGTCACGGTTCATATTGATACTCTGAAACTGAAATCGCAGTACTTTAAAAAAAAAAAAAAAAAGGATTTTTTTTATTTATTTATTCTTTATTATACAGCAAAGGGCGCTATCTATTTAGAATTCGAAATTCAGGACGCACCACCGTGTTTTGTATCAGAAGTGTGGAAGCATTTTGGCTTCCCCAAGACAAAATGAAAGAGGTGAGAAAGAAAGCACATGTGAAATCCCAGGTAAGAGGGGCTCAGAGAGGAAAGGGAGAAACAAGAGAGAGAGAATGAAAGCCATAGTTTATTTCTATTATTTCTTTGATTTGGTATTTGTTTAAAAGTCCAATTGTTAAAGCACAAAATACATTTTCAGTTGCCCTTTTAAAAAGAAAAGGAACTATTGTGCAGTTTTGCACAATATTCAGGATCATGCTATTCATTTTCCTTCTGACTATCAATGTGTCCGTTTCAGTCCTGACTAAAACTGTGCACACACAAAGCAATATGAAGCCCAGGCCATCCACAGTTAGTAAGTCAACCCCTGAGTTGATCATACACCTTTAGAGGACATGCACTGCAAACATTACAGCTAGCAGAGGCAATGTTGTTATTCATTCAGATGTTAACCACGTTTCTCCACCTATAGAAAGTTGTGACTTGTTCTGATCCACAGGATAAGTGCTTGATTGACTCGAGGGACATTAAAAAGTGTTTAAATTGTTGTCAAATTAGCCTAAATACTGAGCTATCTAGCTCTGGATGTGCAAGGCACCCTTTTATAGTTATTGGAAGACTACTCTGAAACATTTAGCGTTTACAGATACGTTTGCTTGATACAAGACGTCAGTAGTCTAGTATAAAAGTCCTTGTTTTAATTAGTAATTTATGTAAGTTTAAATCTATTTTTTTATTTTACTCTTCTTGTGCAAACTATTTTGCATGAGGAAATTATATTTGCTTTATTTAAATTGAATGCAAGTGTTGTTAAAATATTCTTGCAAGGACATGCCCAGTACAAACAAGAAGTTGTCAGACCATCTTTTCTTTATACCAGATAAAACACCAGCTTTACCTAAAGGTAAATCTTTATCAGTAACGCATAAAGAAGTCATAACAATGAGTTTCTCATTCTGTGGAGTGAGCGTTTGCCAAACTTTTTAATGACTACAATTTCTGACTGATCTGTGTCTGCACTGATGTCAGGTGTTGATCAGTTTATAGACACTTCTCCATTTAAACACATTGTTCACCCAAATTTGTTCAACGGTGGGAGTCCGTATAGCCTACTGAGTGCAGGAGCTTACATCGCTACTTTCCAAAAACATCTATAAGGCTATATAAGTTGTAGTTAATAAGTTGGACTTTTAGTTTTTGTTTAACCCAAAGTAAGTAAAGGTTTTACATAAAAATACTGAATGGTTCATCATGAATATACAATGTACTTAAAGAGACAAAAGAGTGTCGACTAGACATTTGGGTGCTTGTGAAGTTCTCATGTTTACTATTTTGCAGTAGTTTTTAAAGTCACATTTTTGATTTGACATTTTTATTTGCTGCGGGAAAAATGAATGCAAGTTAGCAAAGTGCATCCTACTGTTCCCTGCTAGTTGTTTCAGCTGGCCGTAGCAATTCATAATAACTGCTACTTTTCAAAAGCAGTTCAACAGGGGGCCAGAGATGTATTTTAACGAGGCCTAGCTGGTGTGACTGCACTCTGCGCTAAGAAGTAATCAGAGGCCAAGATGCCTGGCAATTTACCTCGCCATGGCGGGCAATCAATCGCATGGAGAGGGCAAGGAAGTGATTCAGCCACGACGAGCACAGCAGAGAGTCAGGTGGAAATTAGGAAGAAAGGATGTTCAGAGAAGGAACGGCAGACCTTTTCGAAGCAATAAATCAGGAATGTCCGTGTCCTGTGAGCTGAGGGAAACAGTAGATACAGGAAGTGAAGCAGCATGATTTGATGTAATTACCTGCCATGATTGAGAGATTTAGCAGCAATTGTGAGACAATAGACATGTAACGGTGGGAGGAAAGCCAGTCTAACAGCATGTGGTGGAAAGAATAGAAATTGGAAGTTTCTAACCTGTTTAAATTTCCAACTTCCAACACGGAGAGCATGAAAGATCAGTCATTGGTGCTCTTCATAATTTAGAAAAAGCTGAAGGTCGAAGAATGGCTTGAAATGATATGTTATTACATTCTGAATCAGTGGAATGCTTTTAAAATAGGCATTTTATTGTAGGTTTGACAATACACTTTTGCTTTGAAATTGAATGCTGGCTTTTTTGCCTCATACTTACATAATACAGTCTATTTGCAATACCTTGTGCAGGGTTGGGGTGAATTACATTAACGTCTTCAAGTTTCCATGTTCTATTACAACTCAGTTATGAAACATTTTTTTCAAACTAAAATTACAATTATTATTTTTCCCCTTAAAGTAAATTACAGTTACGATCTCATTTACTAAAGTCAAACGACAACTGATAAATCCTATAATTTGTTTTTCATCTATTGGTTACGTTGTTAGGCACCTTTTTTCTGAAAATATAGACATTAATAGCTAATAGCCATCAAGGGCTAACCCATTAAAGCCCTTGATTTATTTATTTATTTTTAAATGGTAAAATAATCCTCAAGATTCACTGACAGGTAAACTTTATATGAAGCATGTTTTAATATTCATTAACTACATATATGTAAGCCAGAGAACTGTAACACCATAGAACTGTTACCGCCACTAAGTGTTAATGAATTAATTTTGTAAAGTATCTATGCTATATGATATATCAATATAAAATCCAATGCATTATTATTATTATTATTATTATTATTATTATTATTATTATTATTATTATTATTATTATTATTAACATGGTTCCAAAGTTTTGCATTTAAGTCAATTGTAATTGACAATTTTCATATTATTTCCATGCCAATTACAAAGTCAAAATATCTGAACTCAATTACAACTCAGTTATAGATAGAACAGCAGTATAATTTTTTCAATTATAATTATGTCCTAATAGTAGTAATTCAATTCAGTATATATATAGATAAATATATATATATAATTGATCCCCATTCTGACCTTTTGTAGGGTTTTGTATTTAAAGTGATGGTGACAAGTATTTTTGTCAATGACATTTATATACAGTATTTATATATATATATATATATATATATATTTTTTTTTTTCTTTCTTTTACGGTTTTTCTTCTACTGACATGTGAGGAGCAGCACATGCTCCTCACATTGCAGAACCAAACAAAAGGTGATCAGGAATATTGTAGCACCTCTATTTCTTAGTGCACATCGGGTAAACCTGGCTGCTCATTCCTTCCAAATTTCCCCCTACACCTCACCCTTTTCATATTTCTTTTTCCCCGTTACTGGTCTGACAGTCAACGGCGGCTGGTCCACGTGGACCACCTGGTCATCCTGCAGTGCTGTATGTGGGCGTGGCTGGCAGAAGAGGAGTCGGAGCTGCACCAACCCCACGCCACTGAATGGAGGCACATCGTGTGAGGGGCAGAACGTCCAGAAAAGTGCCTGCGTGGCCACCTGTCCAGGTAACTCTCAGGCAACCCTGTTTGTCCTGTGGTGCTTGGCTTTTTGTGTGGCTTCTTTTTGCATTTATTTGCCTCTAGAAGTCATCAATTCATCTTTGTTTTGGCTTTTCCTCCAGCCTTTACTCAGATTTAAGACTTCTGTTGCTTTGTGCGATTGCACCGCTTACACAGCAGTGTCTCTGCGTAGTAGTGCTTCCTGTAAAGCTTTACCCTGAAAATGATATATTAACTTCACACCAGATTCACCTATCTCTTTTTCTGTTTGAGCGCAAACCCTTTTATTTCACAGCATTGCCTGCTTTTAGGAGACAATGTCATAGTAGTGTATTGTATCATACCAGCTAGTACATTTATCATCTGCCGCTCAAGCTATGTAGTAAACATGGCTCGTAAAAATCTGAAATATGGAGCAGTCTGTGCCATGTTTACCTATGGGACGTTTGGGGCATTTCATTTGCCAGCTCTGTCCTCTCTTGCAGTAGTGCTGGAGAGGTAGAGAGTGTCCTGCCTGATAGTGTGCAACACATATTGATCCATTGTAGCCTGAGATGGAAGTCAAGCTGCTTCATTTGCAGTCCTGCATTACCCCCCTGACAGAGGGGGAGATATCAAGGGGAGGAGCAGGAGGTGTAAGGTGAAAGCAGGGGATAGACAGATGGAATCAGATACAGTGTGAGGACGGCAGGAACAAAGCAGAGACATGGAGAGAGTTGGAGTTTGTATGCATGCGTGTGTGTGTGTGTGTGTGTGTGTGTGTGAGAGAGAGACAGACATCTGAGATAGAAACGGAGAATGGTGTGTACAAGCGATGGTGTGCAGAGCTAATCAGAAAAGGGGCGCTGCAGCCATGCTGACTGCAGGACAAACCTCCACCATAGACAAATTACAAAGCTCGAAATACAAAACCGCCAACAGTGGCTGCTCCTCCATGGCTAAAACAGAGGTTATCTTCCTCTGTGAATCGGGGGGTGTTGTGTTACGCATCTCCCATGTAAAGACATCAGTAGATGTGAACCAGTGTAACATGGCCCACTGGAATACAGCAGACCAGCGTGAGCAAGACAGGAAATACAAATGTCTGACAGGATGTCAGGAATGTGGACAGATTTCAAAATATTGAAGCTTGGGTAACTTATGTTCAGGGATGCATGGTTTCCCTTTAGACCAAAGCAGGATACTGACCATCAAGAGCTCCTGCTTCTCATCTGGAATTTAAAGCTTATGGAATAAGACATAAGTTGATCTATTTTACTTTAAGCTGCTGGACACGCTCATTTTTTTATTTATTTTTTTATCAGATAAAGACATAGGCCCTCATTTATCAACCGTTCGTACATTCAGATCTGAGCGTATGACGTGGGTTCGACCAAATTCACGCAAATGTCAGTATTAATCAATTTTGGCGTGATTGTACGCTACGATCAGATCTCACGTCTGGTCTGACCTCGTGTACACAAATCTGAGTGTGTGGATTTGTGCAGCAGCACAGCAAAATCTGACTGAGTCTGAAAATAAAGTATTAAACAAGCCTCAGCTGTCACTTAAGCACGGGCTCGCGCTTGCCAGCCTGACTCATGTAAATGTAAAGAATTGTCTTGATCAAATAGCAGAGATTTACACTTTTAGGCTGTGGATGAGTAACATTTCATTTAAACCATAATTTGCAGTTATTGAGAATTTAATTCAAACCTCAGCCTGAGTTAATTCCAACACGGAAATGATGTTCACTGCCTCCGTTATTCTCTTCCACAGGGCGTTTAAAATGAGCTCCTTAAATTGCAGTTTTTACACTGCCAAAAAAGAGCATCTTTGTTTTTCTTCACCTCAGCTGTGAGGATGCTGAGGTGAAGAAAACCAGGAATATTTGAGGGCGTAACATGTTACTGACTATCGAATTCAGTTCCCGCATTTATCCACCCAACAATTTGTACGCTGTGATTGGCCAGATATGATTGTTTCATTCATATCTGGTCCTGTCATACGACACAATGTCCACTAAGATTTGTACCTGTTTTCATGCCAGGTTGATAAATGAGTGCCATAGTGTAGGCTTCCTAGATCAATAAATCAAGGATCATTTGTCCAAAAAAAGATATTAATTGTTTGTTTGGAGCTTCACGGTTTATTAACATTGTCAGAAAAATTTTGTGCATTGCATTGTGGGATGTGGAGTCGCAAAGACGGGTACATGCATGTGTTTCTCATATTATTCTGATATCACGGGGAATACCAGGAACAAACTAGAACAGCGAACAACAAATCACTGTCCTCTGTCTGAAACACAAGAAGGAAAAACACTTCTATGCATTTGTTTATGGGACTCCACATCCCACAATGCATTGCACAAATATGTCTACAAACGGAGTGTGAGGCCTATACAATGGATTTAACTGATAAAAATGTTTTGGTCCTACAGGCTTAAACGTTCAGTAGCAATGTGTTCACACATTCAAGTCAATGTGTTGTTGTTTTTCTCGCTCTAATCAACCTTAGTAGCACAGACGGGCCCAGCCTTCTGCCCATACAGAGGCTCCCTCAGGGGCCAAAGTCCTGCACACCTGAGCCAGGAAGATATTAAGCTGTTGCTTATAATCACAAGTGCCACACAGAGCCTTGTATTATCTCAGACTCGTGTTAGAAGTCACCCAATTCACACGCAGCCAAGGGATGATGATGACCCATGCTTATGAATCTTTACTTTGATTCATTAAAAAGATGATTAACCCATGTTGAAATCACCAGCTTGGATGCATGAGTAGACTCTCAGAAGAGTCACATTGCGTGGTAACAGCCAGGCTTTCACAGAGAGCATTTGATAACAACTTTAATTATAACTGTGGTTATCCCCTCAGCAGGTTGAGATGGTGATTTCAGTCCATTTCAGAAGAAAATGGCTCAAGGAGAATACATTACATGGGCAGTTGTGTTGCTCAAGATAGACATCATGTTATTTATTTAGACACGTCTGACATTTGAATGCAGAAGTATTTTTTCTCCTTAAGGCTGCCTTTGTTCCCGAGTTGCTTTTTTGAAATTGCATGATTTAATGCTGGTCATGTCTCAACACTTCATTAATTATCTAGACTTAGACTCTTTGTTGATTATTAGCTCTCTGGTGCAATGTCTGCGCTGGGTATTTGAGACGGGTTGTAGGGAATGTAATTGTAGTAGTTGTTGTGTAGCTTGGAGTCAGTTTTGTTTTAAACTTATTGATAACCTATCTTATTTTGTGTTCATCCTTGAGGAATAAGGTACGCTATCAGCTGGAGTTTGGATCCAACACATGCAAAGGCAGTAACGTATATCTGCATTGCCCTTCTGAGTTTTTATGTACTTCTTGTTTATGAGCCAATGGCCATTTTTTTTTTTATCCCATTTCTAAAATGTTGCACAATTCTTAAACAATAGCACAATCTCAGGAATATTTCCCACCACATACATTACATGATAGTGTTTTTTTAAGCAGACCTTGGCAGCCTGTTCAATAACAAAAGTCTGTTTGCAATCCCTCCTGTATCTAAACATGAGCTCCTAGACACCAAGATGCTGTGAAGCGAGATAGGCTTGTTTTTTAGGTCTGCAAAGGGTCTGAAATGAGTTGGTGGAAGACTGTGTGGTAGATCACATGGGCCCCATTCTGAGAGAGAACCAAGGAACGGAGGAGGAGGAGGAGGGGGAGGAGGAGGCTAAGCCTGAAGCTTGGAGAGGAACAGATCAACAAACGAGACACTCAGTAGCCAATCTATGCAGGAGCTTATCTCCATCTCTCTTTCCTACCTCTGCTGTCTCTTGTCCTCATCCCCCATCTCCATCTCCTATCCGACTATCCCACCGGATTCTGCACTTCATCCCTCAGCCATCCATCCACACAGTGAGTTGCGGTCAGAGCCAATAGCTAAAATGTCAGCTCATGCCAACATTTAAAAAAAAAAAAAAAAAACAAACAGCACCTAAGCCAAAAGCAAACATATAGTCCCCACTTTTTGGAAGCAATGACTCTTCCTCCACTTACATGAGCTGAATTGTTTGCCGATATGTGTGGGAATACCCAACCTCCTGAAGAAATTTCAAACTTGTGTGCATTATTTAAACACAGACGTAATCCTTCAGGCTTGCCTGTGGAGCCATGAGAATTCAACCAGAGGAAAAATAAACAGACTTGAGGCTGGTGTCTTAGTGTGTACGCTCGCGTATGTTTGTGCACGCATGTGTGGTAGCAGGCACGCAGACGTCTGGTTTGCTCTGTCAACAGGACTAAAATACTAACTCTGGTATCAAGTCAAGGGCAAAGTCAGCAATAAATGTCAACGTAGTAATATGCACACGCCTTACGATGTATAGAATTTACAGTAATCCCAAGCCCATGGTGCGACACACAAACATTTTGGAGAAAATACAAAGTATCAACGTTAAAACAATGAAGTGAGTTGGCAGGAGGGACAGCTTATGTTTTGGCCTTGAATCTTCTGTTCAAAATAGGATCATATAAAACAGAAAATGAAAGATTGGTTTTTATTTCAAAATTCAAAAATTAAGATTGACATTCAAGACATTTTTCTTTATAAGGGTCGAGAAAGAACAAAACGTATATTGTATGACTGGAAGTTGCCTTTTTTTTTTTGGGGGGGGGTTGCTTTTGAGGACAGTGCTGTGTAGTGGAGAGAGAGAATTTTGTTGCTGCCGTATAACAGACGTTGATGATGGACATGGATCAGTACCTTGTTTTTGGAAACAATAAAAGAGTGTGTCTCAAGGAAAAGACATGATGGCAGAAAAACCCACTTTGGTGTTCTATGTGTGCAGAGATGACAAACCTTGTTTTGCCATGTCTAAAATCACCTCGAGTTACAATTCCAAAGACATTTTAGCCTGGGCAAGGGAAACCACAGGTAGAACTCATACTTTGGCTCTCTTGCCAGAAACACAGTACCGTTCTCTTACTGGATCTTACTTTGAAAGCGTCAACTTCTGGACGCACCTGAAAACGTGTGTAGTTGTTTGTTTGTTTGTTTGTTTGTTTGTTTCTGTCTTCTAACATGTCATTTTTTTGTTTTTAAATGTAGGAATTGAAAATGAAACAGATTTAAAAGTTTATCCCTTCTCGTCCCTGATAAAAAAAATTTTTAAAAAATGCTGTGAATTTCACTTTAAAATAAAAATCAAATAATAACGCTTATATCTCATATATTTTTCTGATCTGAAAATCCAATGGCCAAAACATACACAGGAGTAATAGTTGTATTACTATTGATGTGTTATATGGTTAAACTGAAGACTCCTGAGTTCAAACCGGATTATTGAGCCTTAAAAACACTAGTTAATGTAGTAAAGACCTGATGAAAGTCTGTAAGTCATTGGTATTGTTCAAATATTTAAATACTGACTTCATAACAATCAAGACAAAAATGTCATGCATTGATTAGTCTTTTTATTGGGTCTCTCAGATTGACAAGTTTATGGTTGGTGCTTAATACATTTTTAGTTACATTTGTATTAAAACTGAAAATACTCAATAAGAAGGCATGTTTTTCATTTGCTATGATTAGGAGCAGCCACTTGCACACGTGTTTTGATGGCGGCAGCAGAGGGGTGGCCTGCTGATCCCTGTGGTACACGTCAACCTCCTCATGTTCCCCTCAAGGACAAAGAAACCGTAGGTGTTCGATGGTCTTGGATTGGGCACATCAGCAGCCATTGCAATTTTGCAGAGAAAAGCCTCAAACTAGCCCTCCTACTGGCCTGTAAAGAATAGTTGGATTCTTTTTGCCTCTCCCCCTAGCAACATGTCCAAATGGGAGCTTGCCACTGGGTTATTGTATTACTGTCGCTCCTCAGAGACCTGCCTGACCTGAAACCTGTGGTGCGCTATGATTGAAAATCAGCTGTGGGGCCTGTTGCAAGAGTACTAACAATCTCCTTGTGGAGATTTGATAAGGAAAACTTTTGGCTGTGGAGGCCAATTTTCTAATGTAGACTCAGACAAAACAGAGTCAAAGCATGTCGTTCTCGCTTCACTGCGTTAATTGTTGGAGCTTAATATAGTTTAAGGAGCCAACAGAGAGCTGCTTTTGCACAAGCATTCAGTCAGTGCCAAGCAGCAGGACATCAAGGACTGCTTATGCATTTTCGTCTTTCTTTGATTCTCCTCAGCCTTGGGTCGCAGAGCTTATACCTCATCCGCATTCTCCTCAGCATCCCTTTGTTTTTACACCAATCTGCCTTTTCCAAAGTGCCATTTGCATGGACATTAGTTTTGCTTTGTGGGGGGTGGGGAGTCATCAGGGCTGATGTTGATCACTCTATTCCAGGGTGGGGGTAGATAAACAGGGGTGACATAATAACGCCATTCACTCACTCTCATTTGCCTGCCCACTGGCCTAAGGATGGGTCTACTCAATGCCAGACAAGGACAATTATCTGATTGGTTCTATTCTCTGCCAAATAAATCTGCAAAATGGCCTGAGCTGTGTCAGCATCCGGACACACGCAAATAATCTCACACTCCTTAGGGAAAACATGGAAAAGCCTATATGAGCGTGGTTTTATTTATACATCTGTTCAATTGGCCTTTGCGTGTGATTTTCAACGAGAGCGTTAGCTTTAAATCAACATAAAAACCCTTTACTCAGTGCAGTTATGCAACCAAGGGTCAGAAAGATCGTCTCGTTTATGGTCCTCTTGTGGACCGTTGTAGGTCAGCTCTGCTCTCAGGGGGTCATGGGTTTTGCTCTCTTTATTGCAAGGATTCATGAGCACAAAAGTTTCCTTACCCTCAGGTTAGTCAGAGGAACGGTTCCTCCTGTCACAAAGATGTCTGTCCACCTTGTGTGTGTGTGTGAGGAGGAGCTAAATCCCACCTGATCTCCGTAACCTTACATTTGGGAAAGAGAGAGAGAGAGAGATGGAGTGAGACAGTGCCGTGTGTGTTTTTCCCTCCCATGAGAGCTCATTAGGGCTCTTTTCCCCATTAGCCCCATGGTAACCTTCCCCAGGCCAGCTACTGTGTCATTTCCAATCTTACTGAGAGACACCACCTCCACCAGCCATGAAGCCAAATTACCCCCACCTTTGCAAAGTGGCTTTCTTTTCTGTGTGTGGCTATGCTGCTAATACTTCTTACATCCAGGCATGTTTATGACTATTATGGGCCATTTCTATTTGTTTCATTTTGCCTGTGCAGAAGATGGGATGTTTGAAGTTACCGGTACATTTTAGCTGAAGGTGTTACACTCAGCTTTTTTTTTTTTTTTTTTTGCTATTCTGATTGTTTTACATTCACTTTCCAAAACATTCATTTTTAACTTGATTCAAAATTATTTCAATATGTCTGTGTATTTATTTCTCACTGGGCATTAAATAAGTATATTTTAAAGTGGTTAAATACTTTTCCTTTAGAATTCAGTTGTTCTTGAATTTTGTTCCTCCCTCCCAAACCCTCTGTGTTTTTCAACCTTATGCATATTAACAGGATGTATTGGGTGGGGACAATTATGTTGTACCATTTACCATTATTTATATATGGTAGGGGGCGTCCCGATCAGATATTGATATCTGAAATCAGTCTGATATCACCAAAAACGAATCTGATTCAAACAGTCCATATTAAAGTATTCTGAATCTGAATCTGAATCATTCCAGACTCCGTTCCAGCATTTCCATCCAGCAGCTGACGTAACTAAATACTGACAGTTAAAAATAACTAAAGTGAACTTGAATTGTTATTTCACGCTTTAAAAATATTATTTGTTTTTCTTGGTTTTTAGGTTATTTTTCAGGGTCTTCAAATTAATTTTGTCGTTCATCCTATTCAATTGAAAAATATTTGTATATTTAAGTTAAACGGTTATTTTGCTTTTTTTTTGTTTTTTTTAAGATTTATTGATGTTATATTTTTGGGTCTTTTAATTTATTTCTAATTATTCTATTCAGTTGTAGTATATTCTTATGGTTAAAATTAATCATTTAAGGTTAAAATATGTGTATGATTTGTCAATAATAAATGGGTCAGTTTTTGACATACCTACTGTTACTGACTGTTGTTCTTTGTTTGAGTAATATCACTTGGTAAAACCTAACATTCCACTCTAAAAAAAATAAGCAATAAAGGTAAATGCGATTCATGCAGATTTTTGGATCGGATTCAAAACCCCTAATACATGCCTAAAAAAAAATTAGCAATAATACTGAGCCCCATTTTATTAGTCACGTATTCTCTGTCCTAAACAGAGACACCTATTGGAAAGACATCCACGTGTAAAACATTATGTCTGAACTATCTGACACTAATGATGTTTTACTGTATGAACATTGTCTTCCCTTTAATTGTTACCCTGCAAAATGATCTGCCACAGTGTTGAGTTAGTCACGTGTCCTGTGCCTCCTACAGCTGGGCCCAGCAGACCACAGCAGCCTCTACACATACAGTGGGGTTTAGTTTGGTTGCATCTCATTTTCATGTTTAAACCAAACAAAGCTGGGTAGAGCCCATGTGGCTCCCCTCAGCAGTTTTACGGGCTTGTTGTCCCTGTGCAGCTGTTGGATTTGAGTCTCTGCTGGTGGATTTGCATGCCTTTGTACATGCTAGGTTTTCCTTACAGGTTTCAATTTATGAGCATGCACATTTGCACAGGATAGCGACAGTGTTTTCCTTTAGTTGTCCTCATCTTACATGCAAATCAAACACTCGTTTTACACTGCTATTGAAGTTGAAGCTCTTCTCTAGTAGCTGTTTGGGAAATAAAGTGAGTGTCTTTGTTTTAAGTAAATCAATCTTAGGTTTTTGCTGATGTTGGGTGTTTCACTCATTAACAGTTGTTTGTTTCTTTCTCTCTTGCTTGTGTGCGTGTGTGTGTGTGTGTTCTAGTTGATGGTGGCTGGAGTGAGTGGAGCAAGTGGTCAGCATGCGGCGCAGATTGTTCGATGTGGAGGAGCAGGGATTGTACCCAACCATCACCTGGCACTGGGGGCAAGGAATGCCAGGGGCTCGACCTCCAATCTCTCAACTGTACCAGTGAGCAGTGCCCACAGAGTGAGTTTCCCACTAAACACATTCTATAAAAAAGCCGTTAACCATTCAGCTCAGGGGTAGGGTACAAATAAAGCTCATGTTTTACACTTTTGAGCTGTAAGATCAGTGCTCAGTAAAATTGCTACATCTCCTTTTAACAGAGCCGGAGCAGAATTTAAACTAAATTAAATGTGGAGGAAAAAAAAACTGTATTTAAAAGCTTTACAGAGAAAACACATAACCGAAAAAAAAAAAAAAAAAACCTGGCACTCAAGGCTGAAGTGAAAAACCACACTCCAAAACCATTAAAATAAATCAAACACAAAAACAAAGTCTACCAAAAAAAAAAAAGCACAAACAAAAGTGTCCTGCATTCGAACCAGTTAATCGTTAAAAAGTGATGGGCTGAAAGAGATGGAAGAGAAAAACACTTTCACATCATTTCTTTTGAATTTGAAAACCTCTAGATTTTGACATGCCTTTTTTTGTTTCTTCAAATCAAATAAACATTTTAAGCCTCTTGATGGCATTAACGTCTTAGATTCAATGCAGTGTTCACCTTCAAGATGTTTATCTCACCAGACTTGTATGGAACAAAGGTTCATCTGTTGCTCATCCACACCGTGACCTTTTTATTTAGGCTTTCCTAATTACAACTGATACAACATTCACCAATAAGATAACACGTCTCCATCACGTGGGTTAGTGCTTAGTTGCTCTCTGAACCAGTAATAGAGCTGAGAATTAGAAACATCTTTCCTGTGAGTAAAATACCTCCCGATGGTGACAGTCAGTGTATATTTATGTGAAGAATGGCATGGCACGAATGTTTGTGTCCGCTGTATGTAGACAATTTATTAGTAGTAGCTCACTACTGAGTTTGTTGTCCCTTACCATGAATAGAGTCTCATACTGTGATGCCACTCTCTTGTGTGTCATTAATAGGGCATGTGCATACTGTCAGGATCAGAAGCCACAAAGATTGTACAGCACGAGCCGGCGGCTTAGTGGAAAGTGGCACCGCATGCTTGACTGCAGACCAGATGGACATGAAGGCAGTGCTCTGTCACTCCCTGCAGATATCAAAGACAGAGAGATATCGCAGCTTTTCATTCAGAGACAATAGCTCTCAGGGTGTCAGCTCAAATAGAACATGTTATAAATAGGGTGCACGTTGGCTGATCTGTTTTGAAAATACCGATTCATAATGGGGATTCAGTTTACATGGGCCAGTGAATTAATAAACTCAATTATGTATATTGCACTGACTGATGTGATGAAATGGGCCAATCCGTGCAGTGGGGTGGAGGGACTTTTTGCCCAGCGTCTACTGAGAAGTACAGTATAGGATTGTTGGGTTGTGCGTACTTGCTCCACACCAGTTGTTCCCAAACTTGTTTTTGCTCAAGTACACCCATTTTCTTATTTCTGAATCCAAGTAAAAAAATTCAGAATAATGTTAAAAAAAAAAAAAAAAAAAAACATCTATAGAACATAATGATGGAATGAATGAGTGATAATACACATTTTAAAGAATCTAACTTTGCAAATAGGTAGTATTTAGTGCCTCCTGAATGTGTTTTTATCATTTCCTGCCAGTCATCTCCCACCTGGTGTGGGATCAAGGCTGACCCTTGTATTTTTAGTTCATGTTCTAATAAAGATCACTTTCATGGTCATTTATTATGATTATTATTTTTAACTAAAAATACATGTTTTCAAATCCCCATATTTTTCATATATCTCTCTCTCCCCTGAAGTGCCATTGCGTACCCCCATTTGAGAAACACTGCTCTACACCAGTGGTTCCCAAACCTTTCCTGCTACTCCCCCCTTTAAAGAATGCAAAACACTCAGGGCACCCCCATTTCAACAATTGTATTTATTTATATTTAAATAGGTAAAAAAAAAAAAAAGTGTTGCCTTTTTTTAAAAAAAACAAAAAACAAAATGTCTTCTTCAAATTTCAGAAAAAGAACCTAAAATATGCAATCCAATATTTTAGAAAAGCAACAAAGCTCTTTATTAATAAGGTGCAAAGACAAAAAACATGTTTTTATTTTTCATGCTCAAGGTTTAGCAAGGTCATTTTAGCGCCCCCCCCCTGTCATGACGTCACACCGCTGTGTTTGGGAATCACTGCTCTGCGCAATTTGTGCCCGTATGTTTGACTGATGGCTGAGTTTTCCTGATGCAGTGAACCAGTGATCTCCCCCCGGCCCATCATCAAAGGTCAGAGGCTCCTCCTAAGAGAGACAAGAATTATACACAAGGATGCCAGTCATTGTTTCTTGCACACACGCGCACACACTCACGCACACTGACAGTCATTTGGTATTTACACTGACATTGCAGAGCAGAGCACTGGTCTCTGAAGAATTCATGTCCCAATCTGTTCCCAGCAGATGCGTTTCCACTGACAATTGCTGTGTGAAGTATTGTAATAAGCAAAATAGCTGGATGGTTTTGGCTTGTCAGCAACTCCCATACTTCAACCATGTCTGTAGGCCATTAGCCGAGATGGAAAACTTCCCCAAGAAACTAAAGACACCGTTCTCTTTCCTTCCTGTGTAATTGAATAAAACAACTGCAGAGCCAGCCAAAGTTACTCTGCAGAACTGACATCTTCTGTTGGAGGACCTCCCAAACACTGAAACTAAACTAATCTCCCTCATTAAGCCAGACTTGACATACTTTACATTAGGTTATTGCTTTGGGTATTGCATGGATGATCCTTTTGCTGTACCGAGCTTTGTGTTACGCCTCTAAAATAGACAGCTTTGACCCAAGCGTTATCATTTTTATAAAACCAAACAAAGCTTTGAAAAATCTATGCAAAGCTGTAATAAACATGCTGGCTGCATGCCAGAGCCAGAATGGCAGGCAGGTGTTAGAGGGCACAGAAAGGATAGTTAGGAAAATATTCTCAGGCACAGGAAATTAGGACAACATAAAAACAATTATTTGGGTTAACGATCGTAATGAAGGTAATTATCGTAATCTGCCCCGGCATCTCATTTTAGGGGTGTCACAAGTGATTGTGCCAACACCGTCAAACTGTTAATTTCTATTTAGTCGCTCTTTATAAGAGGATAACTTGGCAGCGGTCACTGATGTGTTTGTTGTGGGGCTCTGTGTCTAGCAGGGTCACTGTGTTGTGTGAAAAATGGCTGAGAATTATTTTGGGCCATATTTCACCAGGACCTGCTGAGGGATGGGACGAATGTATTGTGAAGATAGTAATGGTCACGTTCACTTTGAGAGTTTTAGTAGCCATATTTCCATGACCTTAAGAACTCTGGTGTTATTCATCTTTGGGGGAGTGACTGGGATTGGCCATGGGATGAAATATATTCTCAGGTGTCATGATGAATGCTCAGAGAAGAGGTGCAGGAGGCCCCCAAAGCTCTTATTTATCGATGCAGGGGAGAATGGAGCAAGCAGAGAAAACTTCAAGTGTACTATCAAGTGTGGACATTGTGCTGACTGTCAATAAAGCAAGAGTCCAAACATTTTGAGCAGATACATCTCCTCAAAGAAAATACATTTGGATATACTTCATCTTAAATCAAAAAGTGATCTCTAACCTGGCAGCCCTGAAGCAAGTCTGAAGTATTGTCCTGAGAGCTATGGGAGGAGGTAGCAAACACAGATTGGCCCAAGGTAAACTCCAAAAAAAACTCACTTCATCACATCCACGGATTATCCGCGGGCGAGTGTCAATCATGCCGAGAGGTCACATACACAAATAGAATCAAAAGTTCTTGGCCTGCAAAGCAGTGAACTGGAAATGAACGATTGAGGAAAGAGGAAGGAGTGGAGTGTGAAGCAGGTGAAAGAGAGATAGATAAGCATGTTAGAGAGGCACCAAAGTAAATCCCATGCAATTATGAAAACTGATTAGCTTTGTAATTTAAAGTGATGAATGTCCTTTCATTTTTTTGGCTGTCATTCTGAAAATCAATGAGCATGAGGCTAGAGGACCTCAGAGAAGTTTCCAAGAAGGGCTCTGTGGTGCACATTGTGATCGTTTTGCGGTGATGCCCTGTTGTTTAGATGAAATTCTGATGCTCTGATAAGCTACCAGAGATTGATCCCATAATAGAGGAAGAGAAGGACAAAGGGAGTAGAAAGTAGAGCGAGATTGTCTGATTGACTGACTTTATTGTCCCGCTGAAAGAAAGAAAGAAGAGGAAGAGCACAGATACCAGGTCTTTGCATCTGAGTGGGTTGTCTTTGGAGTGCCCTTAGAAAGTAAACAGTCCCTGGCCAATCTAGGTTGATGTTTATCCAATAAGAACCCTGTCCATCGTCTTTCTTTACAGGTGTTATACTGACATTAGTTAGACTGTCAGTCTTTCGGCAGACAGCAAAGGTTCAATTATTAGTCCGTCATCTGCCCTTTGACTCGCCAAGACAATTGGATTTTAGAAGTTTAATGAGAGGTTCAGCCATAGCCTCTTCTTATCTTTTGGGAATCATTGTTATAGAGGGATGTTTAGTTCAGGCTACACGCCATAAGGGACTGTCACACTACCCTTAGTGGAAAAGGAAAGTCAGAAGAGAGGTCAAGGCAGATACAATGGACAGAAGAAGAGGTGAAGGAAGCGTGTGGGTTTCTCTAAAGAATGATTATGCCTTAAGTATGATCTGTGCATATGTTCGCTGTCGCTAATCTGCAGCCAGTCTTTTACAATTGATGAGATGTCAAAAGATCTCCTGCAAGAGCTGCTGTTATGGTTAGCTTCATACAATCCGCCTACTTAAAGTATCAGATTCTATTCAGATAATCATCCATTCGATAGATTCTGGCATATCTCTTGGGTCTTGGACTTGGGTGTGTCAGCCTGCTTTGTCCACAGAATAGATTTTTTTTCAGCACAAAGGGGAAAATGCAAGGACAAAGAGGTAAAGGCGAGTGAAGGCTGACAAAGAGAGACAGGTTTCTTTTTAAATAGCTTTCTGAATTAATTGTGCAAATTTCTTGCCACAGATTTACTCCACCAATTAAAACTTGAAGGTGTTTCCATGGCGAATTAGTCTTTTTGCCAAACGGTGGGTTTACACACTTGGTCAAAAATGATCAATATAGTGTAGAAATGTCCATTCGAACATGACAGTGCTTTATAGGTTTATTTTGAATATGATTTTGCTGAGCAGCTAATCCCCTGTGCTTTCAATAGCAGCTACATTCTGTCATCTGGCTCTTCATTTGTCCAACCTTCTTACATTTTTTGTATGTCGTCTTTCCTTCTCTTGCCCTTCTCTTTCATATTGTCAGCTCACCACGTAGCAGCCTGCAGCTCTAACCTTTGCTGTTGTTTCCCATCCCTCAAAACCGCGCTGCTCAACACGTCCCCTCCTTGACTGTGTTTGGTTGACAGCACTACGCCCCCATGGCTCCCCAGCACAATAGCCCTCAATAAAGGCCCCAGGAGCATCCTCCACCTCCACTACTGAATTCTCCCAGCTCTGGGAGACAGCCGTGGCAAATCCCATTCTCCTGATATACACACAGGCACTAAGAAGGAATACACACAAGAGCAAGTACACATTGATGTTTGCCTGGACTTAACTGTCATCTTCATACTTTACTTTTGGGAGATCGATGCTCCTGTGTTTTTGCGAGAAAGGCATTTCATAATAGGTGCTAGAATTTTATAAGCAAGTCCTTCATTTCCCCATCTCTTGTGGGGGTGTGATGTGCTTAGAGAAATAAGACGGGAAAGGGACACAACAGGCCTACTCAAATCATATACATCCAATGCAACAAGGTATCACTAAAAACCTGCTTCAGGATTACTTCTCACTCTCTAGCCCACACGTTTACAGTTGATGTTAATGAGATTCACAAATGACGAACCAAATTCATAGCCTGGAATCCATCCTAATCTCCTTGTATTATTCAATGTTTAATACAGGCGATTAGTGTGGAAGCCCTCACAAGGTGTTTGAGTTCTGGGGGGCTCAGTGGGACCGGACAAACACTCCAGAGTAACCAATCAAATGAAGAGCGTTCGTGATGACAATAGCAAGACAAGCGTGGATCTTTTTCCCTAAACGGAGCCGGCAGAGGAAAATGGCATGTAGTATGGTACAGACTTACGGTTTTAAAGCCTCCTGTTGTTGTGGTTTCAACAATATATCCAGGTATTTTAAAACGAAGCAGAGCGCAGCTCCGAATGTCTTCTCAGTGGCGGGCGCCATATTTGTTTTGACATTGCTTGGTGCAGGAGATATGACATTCTTTCTGTATGGCTCTGATTGGCTCGGTTTCTTTTGAACCAAGGAAGTGAGCAGAAACAGCAATATTACTACTCCCGCTTTCATACAAAAAGTAAGGAAGTGGGTGTGGCTTATCGCAAGGCTGCCAAATTCAGGCCATTTGAACAAATTTGGTCAGTTCCCAAAATAGAATAAAGCCAGAATAGAATTGACTGGAACTCACATGAAACTATCACATTCTTATCATTAAAACATGTCTCTTGGAACTTTTTTTATGTTTTAAAAAATGCATGTATATTTTCAAGTCCCTGTAATAGTCCATGTTAGTAAAAGGAGAGATACATATAATTAGCATATGTAACAGCTTATAACAACAGAAACAATTTAGTTGCGCATTAGCGCAAGCAAAAATGAGCAAAAGCCAAATGCTTATGATGATGGTAGATTGAAAGAGTTTCCTATGTGGCTTCGATGTAAGCTAGAAGCCCAGATAAATAATCAGTCTGTGATTCTCTGCAGCTGTGAGTGGAGCAGAGGACGTGGCTCTCTATGTGGGCATGGTGGCGGTGGCCCTGTTTCTGACTCTTCTCCTCATTGTGGTCATCCTGGTCTACCGACGCAAGAAGGAAGGCCTTGATGCTGACGTGGCCGACTCCTCCATCCTCACCACTGGCTTCCAGCCCATGGGCATCAAGCCCAGCAAGCCAGGTGTGTGGGCATCGCGGCCACGCAGGCCTCCCCCCCACAGCAGTAGGACACTGTTCTTTGTTCTACCTTCATTCGTGCATCCCGTCTGTACGTCTCCTCACCGTGACTGTGCAGCACTCATACACGATGTACCACCAATCCTCCCTGTTTAGTTCTGTGTAGGTGCTATGAATGTGTTTTTTTGTGGTTTTCTGTGTACACAAGAGTAGTTTGTTTGTCCGCCTGAAACATAATGTTTGGCCACAGTTTCATTGTCAGGAAATGTACCCACTCTGCTTAGTGCCTGTGGTGCCTCTAAGGTTGAACATCAAGTAATAGAAATATAGGGCTGAGTTGGATGGTGACAAGGAGTTGGGTTGTAATGGCTGTGATTCACTGTGTGGGGGGAAAAAAAATAGCTTTCATACTTTCTGAATGGTAAGCTGCATCTCAGCCCTGTTTGGAATTGATTGTATTGCTGCTAAAGAGAAAAGCGTGACTGCAAGTAAAGGGAGCAGGGAGAAGAACTGACTGGTTTTTGGTGAAAAATTAGTTTGTCGGGCGTGTGCATGTGTGATTGCTCTGTTGTTGTTCTTCTTTTTTGCACCATGTGTCTTTTTACTGTGTTTGTTTCAGTTTGCTCTGTCTGTTGCAACAGCTCTAGAGAGTGTAAAGCCTGTCTGTGTGATGGAACATCCCAGCATCCCACCCATCAGTCCTCCCACTGCTCGGTGACTCACTTGTTGGCTTTGTCTATTTCCTTTTTAATTGTTTTTACAGAGAACTCCCACTTACTCACCATTCAGCCCGATCTCACCACCACGACCACCAGTTATCAAGGCACCTTGCGCTCCCGCCATGATGCCACTGGGAAGTTTTCAATGACTAATGGGCCTCTGCTGGACCCGCTACCCAACGGTTCGCACACGCTGCACAACGGGAAGCTAAACCCGGACCCTGCGGATTTTATGAGCCGGCTTCCGACTCCAAGCTATTACAAAACACTGTCGCGCAATGTTCCCAACACTTCCTATGGGACCTTCAACTTTCTCGGCGGGAGGCTGACGATACCCAACACAGGTGGGAGTTTTTTCAGCTTGGTTTATAAAAACGTAAAATGTTCCTCTGTGGCCGTGTGTGTCCATTTTATTTTCTCACAGATTATATTTTTGACAAATCACAAGCTGGGATGAAAATTATAGTGTTGTGATGCCATTGATGATTTTGTTGATACCATGAAACAATATAAAAAGGGAATTAATCAAAAATTGCAAAAGTTGTATTGGAATCCTGATTTAATCTTTTGCTCCTCAAGGGGGGCAAAATTACTCTGAAAGATGTTTTAAATGAAAAATAAACAGCTTCTTCTTCTTTCTTTCTTTTTGTACTATCACAATTGGATTAAACAAACTTTTTTCTAAGGATGAAAGAAAATGTAATTCAGAATCTATTTGAATGTAGTATTCAATATTAATGTCCTCTAATAGCATTCATTCATTAAAGTTCAATGATTTTTACTTTAGGCTGAAGAATGTTGAATACCACGCTTGTAATTAAATACTTGAGTCTACTTTTTTTTTAGGAAATAATCACATTTTTGGGGGGACATATGTGCAAAGAAATTCAGCATGTCTGTAACTTTTAAGTTTAACAGCAGTTTAAGCTTAAATATAAGTAGAGGTGAATTTACTTTTTTTTTTAATCTCACACTATTTGTTTTTGCACCCCATTCACAGCAAGAACAAAATAGAGGAATGCATGGATAACGTGACATTGTATTTCAATTTAAACTGAAAGTGAATCAAAACAGCACAACTAAGTGTATGATCTTTAAAGACTTACGGAATATGAAGCTTTTTAAGGGAAAGCACTTGCAACGGTTATCAGTGTAACTGAATGTTGTTATCCAGTAGAATGTCATCATCATCACCTTCATTCTGTCTTCCCCTAAAGCAAAAACGGTATAAGTCTTCGGCTCCTCAAAGTTTTTTTTAACCTTACATTAGTTATTGACAAATGATATGTAAAAATAAGAATAAAAAAATACTGTTTTAAAAAAATCCTAATTACAATATGTATTTGTTATTTACGTTTATGTTTTATTTGTGTAGTTATCAAACAGAGTGCTAAGCTCAAAATAAGTGCGCTAGAGCAAGTTACAAGGTTTGATTCAGTGCGTATAGGTTATTTTGGTCGTGCATGTGCACCACTTATGTTCACCCCTGAATATTATTTAATCTATCTTTGGTACTCATTTATCCTAGACATGACTGCTCGGCCCTGGAGCCAATTGCTGCTTACTCGTGGTTGATAGGCAGGAATTTGCAGTCAATTGCAGATAAACATGAATTCATTTTCTGTGTGAAATGTATTACCCAGAATACCAGTCTTACAACAGAACATGAAAACTTTTATCTGGGCCTTCCATCGACAACTTCAACCTAACAGCCACACAAAATTGTTTATAACTTGTAAACGAGGCCTGAGAAATGTATTTTTTATCATTCGTACCACAACTACAAGCTGTCCAATATGAGGCTTATCCTCATTTTTACAATTTCTTGCTGCAGTTGTTTTGTCTGTGGCTCCACAGACCCAGAGGGTGCCCTCATTTCTCTATCCGTGGTGTTGTTCAAACTAACTCTGATGTGTCCGACTGCTTGTTTCAGCTCATTTTGTTTGATGAATACGTGTGCTGCTATGCTGCCCATCATCAAACATGTTCCAATATTCAGCTGCAGACTTAACATGAATTTAGATGATTTCTTTGAATTATTTGCAACACTAGGCAGGAATATTTTAATATGTACATACGACGTACGTGAGGTGTAACAAAGTGGAGCATGACATGCTGTTGCAACAACGTAGCGTTAATAATGGAAGATGACAGTGATAAACACAGTCTGTTGAACATTTTACCTGCCACCAGATGTTTCCTTAAATTGTTGGCTTATTTATCATATACCGATTTTCTGTTTTAAAGTTAATTGTTACTTTACAAATTGTAAAAATAAATAAAGGTAAATAAATCTGTCCCTGTGCCCTGCGTTAGATGGTTACACTTTGAAAGTTATTCTCTTTTTTTTATTATTATCAAACATTTTTGTCTTTGTTTTGTAATATTTTGTGTCTTCGTTCAAATATGTGTACTTAATAACATCATCATGACTCAGTGTAAAGTGTCTCCCCATACTTATTACCTGAATTATAACCAGCAACCAGTTTCAATATTTCATTTAGTCCCCTTGCTGCTAATGCTCACAAGTGTAATTTCTGTGCTAAAAGCATGAGCAAAAGAATAAAGTTAGTCATGGCAGAGATTAGTCGGATACATTATTAGTCTTCCATTTTGCCGCCCCTTTTTCCTGTTAGCACGGAGTTTGTATAATTACATTCCAAGACGGCGTTTTCATTTGGCTCATTATAGAAATCTCTTCAGATTAGTTGATGCTGGAATGGTTGCATCGTTGGAAAAGGTCCTAATGCCTCTTCCGCTCTCTTTCCCTTGCTCTCTTCTCTGTCTTGAAGATATTTTTTTCACTGAGTAATCCAAAGCCGTGTTGACAATACCATACAGTGGCACCCATCATCACAAAGGGACACACAGGAACAAAAGGGTATACCAGCAACAGCTCCCATCAACTGAAAGAGACACACTGGCATGTAGCATCATTTTTTGTAAAGACATGGAGGGTGGTTTGTATATAAAGACAAGACTGAGGTTTAGGGACTGTCTTTATACTGATGTTTTTAATGGTCCATGTTTTAATCCACACACTATTTAGATTGTGCCACCCACCCAGTTATTATTAGTGCAACATTTTTTTAATAGTACTTTAAGTGGATGATTTTGGCAACACAAATGTCACTACACTCATGCAACTTAAATAGCTTTTCTCTATTCTCCAATATACATCCCTATCCCCTCCTGGGGAAGTGCAATTTTCCAGGAGTAGTCTGTTCCATGGTCTCAATTATCTACTTGGTGGCAGACGGAGGACATTTAAACTGCAATACTGTGTGCTTTTGTCTCAGCTAATTGTAGACCGAGGGGACGTGCAATGCTTTGGCTGCCTGTGTGCTGATTTGCATCTACTGTACCTGCAGGAGGCTGCCTTTGACCTTCACAATGGATTTGTGTTTTGTTTTTGCAGTCGTACAGTTTTGTTAAGTGGGCCGGCATCCTTTGTGAAATCACAAAAGCGTCGTTCAGTCAAAACAAATGAGCCTGTCCCCCTCCCGCTAAACCCCCCCCTCCTCTCTCGTTTTTGTTATTTGCATTAGGAATCAGTCTGCTCATTCCCCCTGAGGCCATCCCCAGAGGAAAGATCTATGAGATTTATCTCACTGTTCAGAGGAAGGAAGATTTAAGGTGGGTCTCTTTAACACTGTCTAACTGGCTGCCTTCCCTAGATGCCACTGGGCTGTTTGTTTTGATGCTCTACTGTTCCATTAGTAAAGGCTTAGGAGTCTGTGCCAGGGCTGTGCTGGGAGGAGATGTAAATAAATAACGTAGCCTTTTACTGGAATGTGCACTGTTTAAGTTAAATGAATTGTTTGGAAAACACTGTTTATCTGGCCTGCTGCACTCATCTCTTAAGGCACAGCCGCTGTAACAATGCTGTGATAGTGTAATGCTATGTTAGTTATCACAGCTTGGCCCCAGTGAGTCCAGCAGGCTTTCATTACTCTGCGTTACAGCTGCTAGATAATTTGCAGAGGTGATAGTATCGTACACTGCTTACAAGAGACCAGTAAATTCTTTCTAATAAGTTGATCAGTGAAAGCACTTCATCTCAATTCATATCTCTCTCTCTCTCTCTCTCTCTCTCACACACACACACTCTCTCTCTCTCCTCTTCCTGGTGTAGGTTACCTCTTGCTGGCTGCCAGACCCTCCTTAGTACTGTGGTGAGTTGTGGCCCTCCAGGGGTCGTCCTGAGTCGCCCGGTTATCCTCAGCATGGACCACTGCTTTGACGCATGTCTTGATAACTGGGCTGTCCGCCTCAAGAAGCAGAACTACGAGGGCGCATGGGAGGTGAGACAGCTCTATGACTCTTGCACCAAGCATTTAACATTTTCACCAATTTGGGTGTCCTTTTTCTTGTTCTTGATACAAACTTGCTTGATGTAGAGTCCTAAAATGCCCTCTGAGGGAGCTTTTTCCAAGCCCTTGCCGACCTCACAAGGTTCACATCAGATTAAGCATCAGGTGTTTTCTCACTGAGGAAGAACAAAAGCTTGGAAGCATCAGCTCTTTCCCACTTGAGAGTTGCTTGGCAACATGATTCGCCAAACATGAATTTTCTAAGCAAATTGCAGATCTTTAAAGTGGTCTCCCTGGGCACTGCTCGACCATTTTTGGACCGCTGCTTCCAATTAACCAAGCTCCCTCCTAATTTTTCTAACCATAAAATATGTGGTAACCAGAACTACCAGACTTGAGTAGCAGGGGAGAACCTTTGGTCTCTGGGCAACACACACACACACAAAAGAAAAATGCAAACAAACAAGGTCTGAGTATTTTCTCAACAACCCAGGTAAATTAGAATGGTTGCTGGTGGGCTTCACAGTGCAAGTAGGTCTTCTTTCATGTTCAATATCCTGCATAAATTATTCAGCATCTACTTCATGTGTTAGTGATGGGGTGTCTGGAGAATGGATTGGCCTGTCTGAGGTAGAGGTTGAAACAGGACTTTTAACTATGATCTAATGGACACCCAGAGAGAGCAAAAATGGTTGTTTGGTTGAGAAAATAAAGGGAAAAACATGGAAAATGACAAAAATGTCTGACAGGAGCGAGAATAAGAAATACCAAAGAACAATGTAAACAGACAGGGAACGCAGATCTAGAGGTAAGATTACAGGCAGACAGTGAAAGTAGAAAAAAGGAGAATGAATTGGTTGCAAAGTGAGCAGTGAGTGAGGTAATTGAGCCACCTCACTCTGTGGTTGGAAAAAATATCAGGACGCAGAAATAGCAAGAGTCCATTGTGGTTGCATAAGGAATGGCTTGTTTCAATACTAATTCTATTGATGTAGATTGTGTCTGGTTGAATCGATTCTTATAGGGCTTACTGGGCATTTGGCAGGCAGAAAGCTCTTTTCAGCTTGATTGGCTAATAGGTAGAGTCAGTCAACTGGCATGATGAGGATTTTAGATAAAATGTTGTCACCTTGCATCCAATTTGTCCTCATCAAATTAGGACACAGAGAAGTGCAGTCATCCCATAAAAACTGTCTGGGACTGTGATGGAATGGATGTTTCTGGAAGCCGGCTTTCCGGTACTTACTAGGGTTGCAGTTGTGGAGCAGGAATTCAATCCCCAAAGAAAATAGATCAATGGGTTCATTTTAGTCAATCTTGATGGGAAAATAAAGAAATTATGAGATTTTCAGGAAATGGTGAAATTTGGCAGTCCCTCCTTTATGCATTATAAGTAATTAAAAACACTCAGAGAGCACAAAACTCCACCAAGTGCCAAATGTCCTCTTTGCCAAATATCCACAGTTTTCTGGATCAGTGATCCTGATCATGGTACCATGATCATTCACACTTTAAAGCTTTAAAGACAGTTTTATCCCCATTATTAACAATACAGTAGGTCCGAATGCATGGGAACCCCCACTTTTTCTTGATGAAATGCGCAGTCCGGATCTGACCTAGATGAAACTCAGTGGGGTAATTGAGGAAGCAACTTGAGATAATAGAGTCAAGTTTTAGATGGGAAAATTACGAACCAATGTATGAATTTTTTAAATTTTGCTGTTAATTAGAGATAGGGATTTTACAATTTTAGAAATTGATCCAGAATCAGTATATTCATCCGGATCCCCTTCAACTGTAATGGATTCTTACATTGTGTAAGGTTCATCTGTGGTTATAATTTTGTCTATATCTGTTAATCACATGATCCTGCTAAGAGACAAACAAATTAATAAATGCCAGTTAAAATAGGACTATGAGGTAATAAATAAAGTGTTTGGTTTGGGCCACACTTGTTTATTTTTCTCTCAAACTTTCATTTAACACTAACACACATCCTCGCACAGATACACACTACCTTTCCCTTTCCATTCCATATGATTTGGGTGCATAAGTCACCATTTTTCCTTCTCTTTTCTTCTTTCTTGCAGGATGTCCTCCTCATGGGAGAAGAGCTGGTGTCCGAGCCTTATTACTGCCAGCTAGAGTCTGAGACATGTCGGCTGTTCTCGGAGCAGCTGGGCACCTTCGCACTGGTGGGAGAGTCGCTGCACATGGGTGCAGCCAAGCGCCTCAGGCTGGTGCTGTTCTCAGACGCGTACTGCTCCACGCTGGAGTACAATATCAGGGTGTATTGTATGGACGACTCGCAGGATGTCTTTAAGGTAAATGGCGACAAATGGAGCACCTGTCTTTCATTCTGTTTTGGAGGTTTAAAATTGTGCACCAACTGAGTGGTTTCACATCAGCTGACTGATAGGTGGGCTATTAGGTGTAATAGCATTGTCTGTCATGTTGCCCCGTCTATTGAAATCCATGCAGACCTGTAATAGTTGGGTGTAGCCACGGGAAGATGAATTACACCATTCTCAACTCAGAGGTGTAATGATATCCGTATCTGTTGAAACAATGCTCACTGTATTTCCAGGTAATACATTGTGTGTGAAAGTCTCCTCCTGGGGAATTGCATTTTAACATGCTGTCAGTGGTTCTGCATGGCTGCTGTGGGCTGCGAAGTTTCTCCGCACTTTGTTCTACAGCATATTTTATGTCTCTTTTTCCACCCTCCACCCCATGGACAAAGTATAATCAAGCACTAATGCCATTCTCCCTCCCCTGAGGCCTGCCTCTGAGTAGCCTGTTAAGATTTCATTTGCATGGTTAATTAGTAAATTAAAAAGAGAGTCTGTCCCAATCTTTTCCCAGCACCCCTGATCTTTATACTCTTTCTCTGTTTAGTTTTTTTCCCACTAGACCCCATTTTTTCCTTCCTCCCACTCTAATCTAAGCTTTTTTGCCACAAGTGCCACTTCACATGGAGTCCTCTTTTGTTAGCTGTGATGGCTGACCTCCTCGTGCAAGAGGTTCACCATCAGTGCAATCTATGGATGACAGTGCGACATAAACAATAGAAGTCACGGCTCGTGCTGAAATTAGCTTTCTCTTATTCAGTCAGCTAAAGATGACACCGGCTGTAGGCTGGGAATTACAGAAAGCTCTTTGAGCCCACATCTGTCTTTGTGAGTCTCAAATCTGCTCTTGCCGCTTTCTTTCAGGTTCCTAACAGCTATTGCAAAAGAACATTTGCTGGTTAAAATTCACGTGTATTCCAAATGCAAGAATGAATGTAAAATGTGGCATGTGGGAGGTAGAAGCTGAATTTGTCCTTCATACAAAAATGAAATCTTATCGTTTAGTGACTTCCACGATGGCTTTAAGTAGATGTTTGGGGTTTTTGTATATTCCTATCATCATTTGGCACGATGGTGTCTTGCTGCAGTATGACTGTGGATATGACCTTGTGCGTCCTTCTTAGATGCGTGAAGTCTTAAGACCCCTCCCTGCCTCTCTCTCTCTCTCTCTCTCTCTCTCTCTCTCTGTCTCTCTCTCTCTCTCTCCCTCTCTCTCCTTTTTATAGCTCTTGTTCTCTTATTCTCTCACTCAGCCCGGGAAGAGACACCTTAGCTTGTTGTCTCCACCAATTTGGCAGCCATATTCCACGGCTACTCCCTTGAGTGCATTAGCTCTCCGTCCCGCACACAACCTGGTCCTGTGGTAAGCCACAGCCTCTCCAGGGATTTGTAGTTTTTAGTGAGTGATTTTGAATGTGGCCCCCGCTGTTTGGTAATCTCGACTTCACACTGCTCTCGGTGCTATTATGGAGGAAGCAGTTCATTTAGCGGGTACATTAACTACTTTGAGTGGAGATTAAACTTCCCTGGAGAGGTTCAGCCTAATCACTTATCACTATCTTTAAAATGCACAATGTATGATTAGACTTTTACTATGGCTGCCATTAGGTTAGAGTTAAGTGCAGTATATAACAGGGTAAAGTAGCTGTAGGTTGTACATCTAAATCCTGTATTACTTTTTTGTTCTTGTTTACTTAGGCTCATTTGTTATACACCTACTGTATATTGCACAGCCTGCATTTGCACCAAAGCGTTAGTTCTTTCCTGGGATGTCGGCTTTGCATCTGATGTGAGATTAGTTGTCTTTTCTGTTTTTTAAGAAAATAAATCATATCCATGTAGTGGTGGAAATAACCTAACTCAATGCTATGCTTTTCTTTCCATTGTTAACATCAGTCAGTCTTCCCTGACAAGCCTCATCAAGGAAAATTACAGCCTGACACATGCACCCGAGTGCACATGCAAGCCCGACCACACGCATGCATGCTGCAGCGTGGATTCTCTTATCTTCCAATTACAGCAGATTAGAACCAATGTTATTGTCTTTGATCCTAAGTGTGTGGGGGCTCTGGAGAAACAGTGACATTTCCGTCTGATGCTTGCCGTATGTTAGCAGGCCTCTGCCGGGACCAATTAAGTTAATATTTAATGTGCGTCCCAGTCTTGATAGGCCGAGCCAAGGCTGGCACAGCAGCAGAGGATACATAATCGGCGTTTGGTAGCGCCCTCACTGTGCACTCGCTCGTTCCCAGCTAAGACCTGTGGGAGAGCATCACTGATGTTCTGCCATCCCACGACTGATTGCAACACCTGCAGTGAAGCATTCCCTCCAACCCAGCTCAAGCATTAAGTTCACACCAGTATCTAATTAAGTGCAGGAGTGCTAAAAAATATGATTGTTTAAGGTTGGGATTAAGTTAAGGGTATAGCTGTGATATTCAACATCTGTCATCTTTTTGGGGCCCAGGAGCAAACATTCAGAATGTTCTGGAAAAAAGCATCTTAGCATTTATTTTTATTTTTATAACTCAATTATTCTCCTGTTGCACCCACGTCTGGGCTTTGTAAGGCCAGTGTGTCTGTGCATGAAAATAATTTATAAACCACCCACTTTCTGTCAGATTTACTTTTTTATCAGACATGGAGTCAGGCTTTTAACCCAGGGCTGTGGACTCATGAGATACAATGATACATAAGGACTTATACTGTATGTGGATGGGATTTGTTTGACCTTGATTATATTTGGCAGTGAAGATGTATATTGTTTTTATTATTCAAACATGAGTGCAGATATGTGTTTAAACATTATGTTAGAGTTTAGATTGGCATGAAGGAATTTGTGATGGTTGCATTTTTGCACACTGGGCCTGTACTACGAAGCTGGATTTCCTCTTATCGTGCTAACTTCTGGAGTTTATTCTTTGTGTGCTGTACTACGATGCTGGTTAACTTCTCACGGGGCTAAATCACCATGGTAATTGACTGATCTACATTAGTCAGATGATAAAGCCTGCGTGCGTTGGGTGCTTTCAGACCGATAAATTAATTATTTCTTTCATTCATGT
Source organism: Gouania willdenowi (assembly GCF_900634775.1). Lineage (NCBI taxonomy): Eukaryota > Metazoa > Chordata > Actinopteri > Blenniiformes > Gobiesocidae > Gouania > Gouania willdenowi. The sequence goes on from NC_041053.1 coordinate 22,189,846, forward strand.
ATTGTGTAAGATAATACAGGCTGTTTAAAATGAAAATATTTTTCACCTTGTGATGTAGGCTGAGCTGTATGAATGCAGCATCAGAGCCACAGACAAGGTCTGTGCCTTAGTAAAGTCAAACTGATCAGTGCAACAGTGCTGTTTATTGTCTGAATTATGGTTAATTCTTCGTATTTTTAAAAAAATTATTTCTCAATTGTGACGGTTTATCTGTGTTTGTCATTGGTCTGAAGCGTATGACGCAGCAATCGCCACCTATTTCATTATAGCATGTAGCCAGGCTGAAATCACCTGGTTTGGATTAGATTAGATTAGATTATCTTTTATTTTATCCCACAGTGGGGAAATTCACACGCTACAGCAGCCAAATACACAAAGAGCAAGCAAACAAGAAAGCTAAATACAGACGGCGAAAGGAAAAAAGGAGGCAAAAATTAAATATACAATAAAAATTGAATAAACTATAAAAAATAAAATAATTAATAGACATTAGTCAAGATAACAGTACAGAAAAAAAACAATAAATAATATTTATAAGTGGCCAATGGAAGTGTTGATATCCTGCTTCATAGTACACCTGTTCTGTTAGGGGAAGCTCGCTAAAGGAGAAATATTTAAGATATGCTTATCCAGCTTCGTAGTGCAGGCCCACTTAATCAACTGGAAATGCTACAATTGAGTTTGGGGAGCTAAAGATTATTATTATTGCTTTCTTTATTATCAAAATATAATATTGGTTCTTCCAAAGCCACCTCGAAATGTTCTTTTTATCTTTCAATGTTGATGTGAATTGTTCAGCCTCAGCCAGGAGTTGTTGCTGGTTTAGCACATTGTGAGACTCTTGCTATTACTATTGGATTACTATTGCAACAAGACTTCATCAGTTGGATAAAATTATCTGTGCTCTGTCAATAGTCATGCCCTGGCAGTTAATGACGAACTTGGAATAGTTTTTTATCAATAACTTAATATTCCTAACAGACAAACATACAAATACATTTTGGTGTAAATATTACCTCCTTGGCAAAAATAAAATATCCCAAATTCTACAAAAGTACATTAAATTAGCTTGTAGCTGTATTACTTATTCTTACAAAGTCAATCAATGGTGAACAAATATTTAAATCATCGTCAAACACAATCTGAAAATACATTCCTTTGTAGTTATTTTTCTTATAAAATAAAATAACTAAAATCAGATATTATGTACTTTCCTATATATATAGTGCATATCTATTCAAATCAATAGATGCACAATGTACTTTTTCCCTGCTCCGCTTTACAAATACACTCCTACCAAAGTCTGATGCCTCCGCTGAATTACTTCTTCGACTACTGGACAGCTTGCCAAGATATTTTTTGTGGCCCTCTGAGGATCCATTTCTCTGATGCTCTCACATCTTCTTGCAGCTCCATAATCAGGTCACAGTGTGAATCTGTTTTTTTTTTACGATTAAATTCCTGCAACGCAAACATCCACATTCCTCATCATCAGCTGCTTTGACTTAAGTCCTAATTAGCCAAGCGCAGTCTGATAACATACAATAAACTGTATTGTTGGACATGTTCAGAACACAGATAGTGTCCCGTGACTGTTTAATCTTATTTAGTCATTATGTTTGTGTGTTTTAAGTGACACTTAAATATCCATGAGATCAGAAGATTTGTATTTGAGATGGAAATAAAGATAAATAGGATCTACCTTCAAAACTGTCTGTTGTATGTGTATCCAGTATAGAATGGTATTAAATTGATGTCCTGCAACTTAAACAGCAGCTACTGGGGTATATGTTATTATTCTTATATGTGTTTAAAAGTGCTCGTAAAGACTTTATTTGCTCCTACTTTAATGTTTGTTTTTTACTACAGTATCTCCCTAGCATGACACTTTTTTTAGGCTCAAAAAAGTTCTTGCCAAGATGTTTGAGAAACTAACATGTCGTATTACCATCCAGTAATTGTAAGCTTTCATTCAAACAGCTTTATCACTGGACTCAGCACCGAAATTTGTTTCCACTTTATAATTCTGTGTTCCTCTGTGCCATTTGTGTTTTTTTACATCCTGCTCCGTGATTCATCTGACAGAATGTGCATCTTTTCCCTCGCATATACCCTCTCCCCATTTATAACTGAGTAGACAAGTCCTTTCTATTCGTAGTTATTAATCAGAGTTGACTGTAGCGGGCACAGCTACTGGAGCTCAGACTGATAGACTCTCAGTCTGAGAGGAAAAGCCTGTCACATCCCGCTGACAAATACACAGATTTATGAGGCCCACATAGCCAGGCTACTCACTATAAACAAATGCATTTGCCTGAAAAGAGCAGCACTGAAAATGGATCATCACTCTGGATGCACATTTTTTAAGCACAAGGGAGGGCACGGCGTTTGCTAACATAGGAAGGGTGAAGGCGAGTTTATGAAGATAGCTTAAAGCTTGTGTATTACTGACAGCATGTAGCTTGACTAATTAACCGATCAAACGCTGCCCATAATCCCCATCAGAGCTGGTAAAGTTAATCAGTTTAGTACATACAAAGCGAGTATAACAGAAGGCCATGAGTAAGAGCTTGACCTAGCAGTGAGGAAAGTCTGCAGCTTTGTAGCAGTCTGAGTCATAATACAGGATTTTTTTCATTTGTTTGGGGGTTTTTTGCAGATTTTTTGTTGCAGCTCAAAGTTTGGTGCGTTCGCTAACCTCTTTCTGTCAGCACCGTCGTAAAGAGATTAGCGGTGTCTCTTGTGTCCCAGTGGAGCCTGGCCCCTTGTTCATCATCGGCCCAGCTCCAATCTATGCTGAGGGTGTGAGAAAAGGGTTAAGGAGCTGGGTTGGGGTTATGTTGAGGGGTTTAAAAAGAAAAAAAAAGGTGGATGATGTCATAGAAAAGTGGCCATGATTGCAGTAATCCTGTTATCAAACCTGTTAAAGCTGGCCACTCCACTGACCTCAGACACCAATGTTAAGCTTCCAAAGGCGCTCTTTTTTCTGCTCTTCCCACTCCTCTCTGCTCCTTCTCACTCTCCTAAACCAGCCTCATTGAATGTCAGGGGGTGGTCTTGGCTCTACCAGACTCCATATTCACAGTCTTCACACACACCCCAGGCTATCTAAAATTCCATTGGAACAGAAGGGGTTTTTCTTCTATGGTGCTTGAACTTCTTGTGAATCCTAATGCTGTCATAGCTATCCGGGTTCACGGTATCTCAGGAGACCCAGATCTATTCACATTCTCTGAGGTATGACAACATTTTACATCTAAGTTTATGATTGAAATGTAATTTGATTTAGTAATTCCTAAAAGAGTAAATAATGCCATCAAAATTTGCTTTTGGTCTGTTAGCTGACTTGCTGTGCTGTTTGTTAACAGGGTATTGAGCAGGATTGGGGTCAATTACATTTTAAATTACAATTACATCTTCAATTAACCATGCTCAATTACAGCGCAATAATGATTACGTTGACCAGCATTTTTTCTAATTATAATTAAAGTTACAATTATAGTTTTTTCCCTGAAATCAATTACAATTATGTTCTCAATTAATAAAGTTCAATTACAAATAATCACAATTATTGAGCTATTAATAAATAAGCCCATAAATGTTAACCTTACTCTTGTATTAGCTTTCCTATGATCTCTTATGATAACGGGTTGGTTTTGACCCATGTCTTATATCATCTGTAAAATACAGAAAAAAATATCTATCAACCACTTTGTTTTTAATCTCTTTTTTACATTGTTAGGCTTCCTTATCCATGAAACTATTGGTGTTTATATTTTTGTGTCTGTATACCTGTTCATTTAAATTTTAAGCACCAAAATTATCCTCAAGAGAACTAACAGGTAAACGTGATATGAAACATATTTTAACTCATTCACTGCCATTCATTTTCAGAAAAGTTACCCCCCTCACTGCCAGCCAATTTAGAGCATTCTGACAATCTACAAGCAGATTCTGAAAGAATAGACTCTCTACTTTCATTAGAGAAAAATCATTGTTTCTAGCTTGTTTTGTTCTTCCGTAATTAGCAGTTGGTTGAATATAGGTAATTTCACACAAAACGCCAGTTTCTGAGCAAAAAGCTGAGGAAACCGTCTCAAAAAAAAACAAAAAAAAAAAAAAAACCTGTCAGTGACTTTGAAACTAATTGTTTTTTGCTGTAGTGACACCTCAACGTTGGTTTCCTTCTATAAAACAACAAAAGCAACACCGAGACCGGGCTTTTGATGGCAAAATTAGGATTATTTTGCTATCTGGGTCTGAGTTTTATGGGTTCCTTACCGTGTTTTGGCATTCCTCCCAGTCTCTTCGCCCACTCACCCCCCCTCAGTCTCCACACACGCAACTTCCTCCTATTCCCGATATGCCGAGTCGACTCATTTGGCCCAGGTTGTTGATCATCTTCTCTTCTCTCACTATCGCGACACTCTCAATAGTCCGCTTAGGTCCACACATGCTCTGCTTGAATATGAGCAGTTGTGAGCTGTTAAATACTTCCTAATCTCCCAGCGTAGCGCCATTCTCTGCCTCGTCTCTGGCTTTTCCCTCCCCACTGATGGTAATCATCATGGCTAATCTCCCATCCAAAGGTGCACTGCTGCCACCTACACGACACCAGTTGGTCACTACAACATAGTACAAAGCTGATATTCGTGGGAGAGCTTTGTCACAATGTCTCCTAGCAACCCCCGTTGAAAAACACAAATTATGTAGATTTACGTCAATGACAGTGAATGAGTTAATAATTGTTATCTACGTAGGCCTATGTGTAAGCCATAGACCTATATCAAGGTTCCACGGTTTTGCATTTAACTACATTGTAAATGATTGTATTTATAGAATGTTCGTGCCAAGTACAGTTACAAAGTCTCTTGTCTGAAATTGCAATTCAATTATGATTAAAACAGCAAAATATTTGTTTTTCAATTACTATTATAATTAGGTCATAATTGTAATTCATTACTAATTACACAATTACAATTATAATTGACCCCAGGCCTGATAATAAGGCGTAAAAAGGTCCCATTACAAAAACACACCTTGGGCACACAAACAATGTACTGTCTTAAGTCGACAGCATCACTTCAGAAATCCACACTTGAGGAGAACAGCCTGTGTTGTGTGCTTATTCCCTGGCTGGGCTTTGTGTCATCCTCAGACCTGTTGGAATCCATTACTGCTGTGTCCGACCCAAATCTGAAAAACTGCCAGATGGGCAAGTTGGCATTTATTCTAAACTCTGGATGTTTATATGATAATTGGTATTCTGGGCTAGCAAGCCTATGGATCTGCTTCTATAGGTCAAAAACCAGATCAAAGTCCAGCAGTCATTTTGCATCACTAATCAATACCAACAAATGATTGTGCTTAAGAAGTCTTTAAATGAACTTTTTTGCAAGCCCTCATAATGTGCCTTTGGTATCTTCTCAACATAATAGCAAAGGGCTTTTGTGTAGAGGGTGCACTGCCCTCTGTTATTAACTCATTAGACTCAGAAGCTTTGATTCAGAGCTGTTGTCTGACCTTCCCCTCTTTGAGTTAAGTGCACTGGTTAACAACACACAGCTCTGGTGTGTGAGTACAGTGAGCTGTACCAGCACAAAGGATAAAATAATTGCTAATGGCTTGGTTGTGTTATCAAGTGTGAACAGAAACCCCAGTCATGCAGTTGAAGATAAGCTACATATGCAGCCACGGCTGCATCAAGGCAGTCTGAATGTGACTTTTAAACATGTTGATGGTTGTGGAGTGTCTTGCCAAAGGACACATTGGTTACATTATGTTTTTTTAATTCGGAATTAGTTATTCCTAATTAAATTATTTGGAATTAAAGTAAGTAGTGACTCCCGAGTGAGGTTTACATGGAAAACAGGTTAATTCAGCTTCATTCAATTACACTTTAGGTCTGGGGGTTGGGAAGGGTTCTGATTGGACAGGGGGCGAACATGACGTATCACTTCTATCGGAAAAAACACAACGAACATTTTGTGTGTGTGTGTGTGTGTGTGTGTGCGTGCGTGCGTGCGTGCGTGCGTGCGTGCGTGCGTGCAATAAGTCTGTGTGAATGTCCGCATGTTTATGCTTCCATCCATCTACTCTTTTCCTTATATCCATGTCTTCTATGGGTCTTATTTAATAAATAGTCTCGGCTCCAGTCCCGGCCTAGGTCGTCACCAGCGCATCATCACTAGAAGTCGAGCATGCGCAGAACGACCAGACCAAGATTGAGGAATTATTTAATTCAGAATTAGAATCAGAATAAACCAGCCACCTAATTCAGATTTAAGTTTAATTTGAAGGTCAGTTTAAAGAGAATTTAGCTTTTATTCTTAAGGAGGAATTAAAGCTCCCATGTAAACGTGGCCAATGACAATGCCTAGGTTGAAGTGGGATTTCAAATCACTAATTTTCTGAACTGTTTAATTTTTTTTTGGGGGGGGGGGTTTGGGGGCGGTGGCGGGGTGCGCCGGTTCCTCGGCTCCTAGGTGCTTTCTCGGGTGTGTATGTGGGGTCAGTGGCTGCCTCATGGCTTGGTGTCTTGGGGGCGTCATGTGGGGGGGGGTGCCTGGGCTCCCTGGCCCCCGCTCTTCCTGCTATTCAGTCTGCATCCTCGAGTCCGGGGCAGCGCTTGGGTTTGCAATGACGGTTTCTTGCACATACATCGGTCTACGATGCACTGGCATGCCTTGGACTGTGGGATAAAACTTGTAGTGGGCTTAACTTTAGACACGTTGATCCCAAATACCTGTTTCAGGTATTACCACTCACTCCTTCCCTCGGCCCACAGCCACCACCATTATACCTAAGCCTCACGCCTACAACTTCACATCTCACTCTCACTTTACAGTAATCAACTCTTCCCCTCCCTTCCATTTCTCTACCTTGAATCGCTCCTCCCTGCTCTCTTCCCCCCCCCCCCCCCGTCCACCACACCCTCACCCAGGTGTAACACTGCCCTCTCTTTTTATATTCTCCCTTTAATAAACGTTTCTTACCCTTCTTTAGGGAGGGCTGGTGATGGTCACAATTATGCAATAAAATAATGCAATTTGTTTAACTGCAATAACAAAAAATGCATTGCTGTCTAAAAAAGATTGCACTTCTTGTAGTGTTGACCTTTGACAGCATGTGCAGACAAGTAGAAAAAAATGATAAAAATTTCTGCACTGTTTAAGATATTTTGTTCATATACCCCCATTCATGTAATGATCAATGATACAGGAAGATAAAACCACTAGGAAAACATCAACGTTAGCACATAGCGCACACTGATCTAACACATGATTAAACTAAACATGGTCACCCAAAGAAAAAGCCAATACATTTAGCAATTCCTGATGGAAATTAACAGGTTCCTTTTCATTTCCTTCTATTCCCAAGAAAGATGACAGAACATTGATCAGTGTTGCACAGATTAAATTTGCTGCCATTCTTTACCTTAATTAGATATCTTTGCTAAAACCATATCAGGGGTAACCGTGCTGGCATAAAACCCTCAACATATGGCCATGATTTACACACAGGACTCCCTTCTGTACTTGCTGTCTTTGAGATGTGTTTTCTAGACTCTGAGACGTGCGCTGGCTCGCTGTTTTCCGTCTGCTTCCATCTCCTTTCCCTCCTGGCACTGAATAAAGGAACATTTATTTTCACACTTCTGTTTTCAGAGGTCTTTGTTGTAATGCGTTCCCTCGATCGGACTGTGAGATGTGAACAGGATCCAAAGTACCGGGTTTGTTCAGCAAGGAAGCTCCTAGCTCAAAATAAATAGTTAAATCTGGGGGAAAAATGTGCTGCTTATTATTATCCCATTCCAGATGGTCATTTGGATAGCAACAAATGGTCCACTAACCAAGTCCCACTGAGATTAAGATATTAGGCGCACATTTACAAATCTCTCCTGGCACAAAAACAAAAATGAAATTAAGGAGCTCCACCATGCGAGAACAATGAGCAGTTGACTAATAGCTCATTCCCTGAGTCCATTTCAGCCCATGTAGAGCGTAGGCCGAGATGACTGCATATTAGCATGCTATTGTTGTCGCTAAAAGCTATCAGTGCATTCTTGGCGAAAGAAGTTCAAAACTGTCTCATCATCTACCAGCTAAAAGGTGTTCTGTAGCTTTACCTCACTGTTACTGTTTGTGTCAGTGATAGTGTTTTAAAACCTTGAGGTCGTCATGCCTAGAATTCAAATGGGGTCGCCTGAAATGTCTAGTAATCGATTTTTAAAAATTACTGATTTAAATTGATTTTTTTGTAATTTTTTAGATTATTATTTTCACTTCCTCAAATATAAAATTAGTTTTTCAAAAATACAGTATAATAAATAAATAGTTAATTAAAGAATACAAATTAATTTTTTTTTTAAATAATTTTTTTTTAAGCTTATTTTCATTTTTCCAATTGAAACACCACACACACATAATCTCAGGAAACATGTATTCTATGCTTTCACTTCCTCAAATATAAATATAGTTAACTCATTCACTGCCAGCCATTTTCAGAGCAGCCAACCCCATATTGCTAGGCGTTTTAGATGATTTTCACTGATTTTTTTAAGACCCACAGAATATTTTGTACGATGACAATCTGAAATCTAAAAGTCTGAAATATTAGACACTCTAGTTTCATCAGAAAAAAATATTTTGTTCCTAGCTTGTTTCGTTCTTCTGTAATCAGCAGTTGAATAGAGGCAAGTTTCACACAAATCGCCAGCTGGTAACAAAAAGCTGAGAAAAACGGCTTTAGTGACTTTGAAGCAATTTTTTTTTTTGCTTTAGGGACACCTCAACATTGGTTTCCTTAAATAAAACTACAAAAACAACACTGAGACTGGGCTTTTGATGGCAAAATTATTTTTGTTTTGCTATCTGTGTCAAGATTGGAATGGTTTTCTTTTTTTTTTTTTAACAATATCTTTATTGAATTTTTCAAGTATGAAAAACAAAACACAAGTCCAACAAAAAGATTCAAGTAAGACAATATGTGAATCACACAGGACCTTGTAGGACGGGGACTTTTTCAATGAAACAATAATATTAAAACCCTACATTAGGTTTTTCCCTTTACACAAATATGGTCACTATAACAGTGCAGACAAAATGGGACCAAAAAAAAAAGGAAGAACAAACAAACAGAACATGGCGGTTAACAGCGTACTTCTGTAAAGATGAGATCATGAGTCCATACAAGTGTCTTTGCAGTAACATCCAGTGACCCAAAAATGGGGCACGAGTTTAGCAGAGGGTGCTCTTATTCTACTCCACGTTTGTTCAACAGATGAGATAAGTTGAATGGTTTTCTTATGTATTTTGGCTGTCCTCCAAGTCTCTCCCCCCGTCATTCTCCCCACATGCAACTTCCTCCTTCTCCCGGGCATGCCAAGTGTCACCGTGTTCCCCGTTTTTTGATCGTTTTTTTCTCACCATCGCGACACTCTCAATAGTCCACTTAGTTCCACACATGCTCTGTTCGAGTGTGCGCTGGTGGGAACTTCAGCATCAACTCTCGTAGCACCATTTTCTGTCTTGTAAACTCCTTTCCTCTCCCTCTGAGCTCTGCCCATAATGGGTGATCTCTCATCCAAAGGTCCGCTGCTGCCACCTACATGTCACCAATTGGGCACTACATCATGGTACAAGTTAGATATTCACAGGAGAGCTTTGTCACACTGTCTCCTAGCAACCCCAGTCGAAAAACACAATTGACGCCTTCAGATGTCTTTGGCAGTCAGCGTTACTAAACCAAAAGAGTTAATGAGTTAAAAAGAATATATATATATATATACACACACACAGTATAAAATTATTTAAGCTAACATGATCAAAAAGTAACTTTTTTTTAAAAAAAAGTATCTGGGGTTGCCAGGAATTGGTGATATCAAAATGGGGTCACGACCCAAAAAAGGTTGGGAACTTTAGACGTAGAAAGCAAGTCTTATTTTGCGGAGTAAGAATTGTTGCTTTAATTCTTTGTTTTTTCTCAAAAACAATGTACCATACAGAGTACAAGTATGACTCCATTAAGCACATTTCCTCATTCCTCTGCCATACCTGTAACGTTAAGTCAACTTCCTCTGATGCTCCTCACAGCCTCTTCCTCTTCCTCTTCCATCAGGAGGTGATGCAGATGGAGCAGCAGCTCGGGGGACGCCTGATTGACGAGCCTCACGTCCTGCTTCTCAAAGACAGCTACCACAACCTGCGCCTGTCCATCCATGACATGCCCCAGGCGCATTGGAGGAGCAAGCTGCTGGCCGGCTACCAGGTGTGTTGGACTGCCCGGGGGGGCTGCAGGGGCTTCTGGAGTCACTCCAGATCAGAGCACAAATGTAGAGATGTAAAACAAGTGCCTCACCGAATATGTCAAGTGTGGGCATCAGGCTTTTTTAATGTGTTTGTTTGTCTAACTCGCTTAGAATCCATGAAGTCTTGTCGTATCTTAAATTAACCAACCGGAAATAATAGAAAAAATGAACCGTGTTGGTGGAAAGTTACTGTATGGAATATTGAAAAGTTCATGCAACTTTGGATTGTTAATAATGGCTCATGTTCTGCTCGTCTGCCCGAAAACGTTTTTACATTTTATCATAGATTTCATTCAGCCTGTTTTGTTTCGACCTCACTTAAATTAACTTTAATAGAAGTGGGTTTTTTTTTCTGTTTTTTTTTTTTTTTTCTGCTTTTCTTGATAACTACGTTATTTGCATTGTCGTCTGTACAGAATGTGCTGGTTTTGTTTGCATGCATGACTACCTAATGGAACTTAGTCATATACTTTAACTCAGTGCTGCTAGTTGACTGATTATACTGGTAGTTCTTAACGGGTTCTGATTCAGGACACACCAATTCTCCTTAAAAATAAACTGTGATCTAAAGCAAAGAAAATTTTCTAATCTTTAAATGTACACAATGAAAATATGGCATAGTTTAAACTAAGTAGGTAGCATTTTTAATCTGCATATTTTAAATAATTTCAAATAAATAACAAAGCCAGTGATGGACCAAACATTTGGTACCTGGATCTTCAGTGGGGAGTTACTCGACTTAACCCACCTCCTAATGACACCACTATGACGTCACAATTTTGCAAACAAGGGTTAAGGCTAACACAAAAAACCTGGTTAAGACAAATACAAACCTTTGCTGTAGCTGACATGAAAACATAACATTATGAGACATTTAAAGACTACATCACACTCATTACAGATGCTGATTATTTATAGACAAAATCCATCCTTTGCGCAACAGAGACTTCAATGACATTCAGTTTGTAATCCTGGCATATGTGCACGAATGTCTCTGAGTTGCGGACAGTGGAAACCCTTTTCTCATTCAATAGTGTCACAAAACACTTTCAATATATTTCTTCATCTTTTTATTTTGAAGCTCTGTTTCTCTGTACTCTTGTTGGTTGTTCTAGGGATCAATTCTGGCTTCTCCAAATGTTCTCTTTAGCACCTCAGCCTACAGGTGCCCCGCCGTGGTTTGGTGTCACCCTGCCTCCTTTGTTAGACAATTAGACTTACGAGGCTTAATGTTTAAGACAAACAAACTAGCTGCTAAGCTAAGCTAGCAGGTTGATCGCTAACAGAAGGAAACGGAGAATAGGATAGGCTACGTGGAAAGTCGAGTGAATGAGCTGAAACAGTACAGCAGGATTAATGATGTTATCATCAATGGGCTCCATATAAAGCTCCGGACCTACACCAGAGCGTGGCTATGGAGAATCCCGCAGCTGGATGGGAGGAGTATGCTGAGACCAAGAACACCTGGGCTAGCCAGCAGCTGTCCTCATCATGTTTGTCAACAGGAAATATAAAATGAAGCTTCTTAAACGGGGAAGAAGTTTAAAAGCTGTAATGTTTCAATGAATAAGCATCAGGCAGAAGCTCCGTAAGCGGTGCACTGGTCAGAGCAAATGGTCCAGGGAAGGCTGTGTCACTTATGTGGGCTCGGACATGGGCATGGGGGGCTAGCATAGCCAAGATGGTGGAACAGTGTAGGCTAGAGCAGGGATGTCAAACTAGTTTTAGTACTGGGGCCAAATACGGACCAGTTTAATCTCAAATGGGCAGCAGATTATAGGATTGTTATAATCTTCACTTAAATTTCATTGATTATATGATACATTTTTATTTAATTTGAGGGAGTTTTTGGGAAAAGATTTAAGGAAAATTATAGGATTTTGGAAAATATTGACAATTTACAACAATTTCAGATAAAAAATGACATGATCATCGTGTAATATAAACATGGGAAAACTGTGAGCCCTGGGACTGTTTCATTGAATTTGTGTATTTGGAAGGACTGAGATATCAACAACTAGTTGGTGATTTACACAGTGTGTCATGTTTTCGCTGCAATTTTCACTTTCTCCTGCAGGCCAAATTGGCAGCTTTAAAGGGCCAGATTTGGTCCCCGGGCCTTGAGTTTGACACGAGGTGTAGAGTTTGTATGTGGAAAATGGAAAAAGTTAATTCAGGATATTTTCATGTAGGAAATACATCCTTATTATTACAAAGACCCCAATGGACTTAATTAAGGTCACTTGTTGGAGTAACTTCCACTTTAATACCCGGAACTTCTCCACCTGAATTTCCGAGCTGCTCATTCTCCTCTGCAACCCTCACACCTGCGTGGCCAATTACACTGCAGCCTGTCGTTGGAGACACGAAGGCTGTTTCAAAAAGAACTAGAAAATGTTCTGGCAGTAACTATGTAAGCATAGAGCACTAGGTCTCCAAAGAGAGCGCACAGGCTGTGCCAAGCAAGGAGCAGCAGCAGCAGCAACAATGCACCCAGAACAGAGGCTTATTCCTCCAGACTGTGTCTGTTCATTTGGAAGTGTTATTCCCCTCTCAGCAG